>NC_042616.1:588813016-589113016 GCF_901001135.1 Rhinatrema bivittatum | reverse complement strand
GGTTCCTTATAGAACAAGATGTTTTTTATTTTTTTATTTTTTTTTTTATTTATGCAATTTTTAGATATACTACATCATATATCAAAAGAAATAAAGAATCCAAACTTTAACATCATTAATTAGAAATATATACAAGTAATTATTCCAACAGATCTCTTAATATCAGGTAATATTGGACCAAGATTTTAAGCATTTATAGAGCTCATCACTTATTAATCGAAAAAAACCCAAAAAACTGGAAAGAAACCATACACATAGAACTCTACCCCTACAAATTTAATACAGCAATTCAAGTCTTCCCATCTAGAAAGTCCCTTAATTGTTCAGGTTCTAGGAAAATATATTTAGCCTCTTGATACTTCAAAAGACATTTACAGGGATATCTTAATATCATACTGGCTCCTCGATTAATCATTTCACTTCTCATGTGGAGAAATTTCCTCCTTCGCTCTTGAGTGCTTCGGACTAAGTCCAGATATATTCAGATACTTTGCCCATAGTATTGTACAGATCTATTTCTAAAGAAGAATTTTAAAACAAGATTTCTATCCTGTTCAAAGACAAAGGACGCCAGCAATGTCCCTCTTGATTTAATTTCAGAATGTATAGTTAACTCAATCAAGTCAGAGACATTCATAGACGTTTGTTCAGATGTTTCCGCAGGTTCTGCCGATGTCATTGGCTTCTTTGAATCAAAAAACACTTTAGTAATAACTGGAATAATGTCTTTTGGAATTTTTAAACAAACCTCCATGTACTCTTTAAACATGTCCAGAAGTGACTTTTTTTAAGAAAGGAAAATTGACTATTCGCAAATTTAAATAGCTCAATGAATTCTCAATATTTTCAAATCTCCTTTCTGAAATACCTTCGGTTTTAATCAAATTACCCTGAACCTTTTCAATTATTGCAACTTTTTCTTCTAGTTTTCCTCTTTTCTCTTGATGTTCACTTGTAGCCTTTTCAACCTTCAACCCTCTTTTATTAAGCTCCAGAAATGCTTGTGTAAGTGTTGCAACTGCTAATTCAATAGAAGTCATAACATTCCACAAAGAGTCTAGGGTAACAACTGGTGGTTTCTGCAATGAAAATGCCATTTTAGGTTGTAACTGTACCAAATCCTGAAGTGCTGTAGTCTCCTCGTTGTTCCTTGCCAGACTGGCTGATTGGGGGTTCGGTGTGGAGGTGACCACATCTCCCGTCGCTCTTCCAACTTCTCCAGGCGTCGACCCTCCGTCGTCCTCGTCCGTTTCAGGATGCAGTGATTCTCTCCTCTCTGGGAGAGCTCGTGATGTTTCCCTCTGCTCCTCCCCTAAACGAACTTTCGGCGGTGTCGGCGTCTCAGGTGCCCCCAGGCTCAGCGATATCTCATCGGCCATGGACAGCGATCTGAGCTCCTGTATCACCATCCCTGCAGCCCTCGCCTCCTGCATCCTCGGGGGGTAAGACTGAAGAATCTTTCGATCCTTGGCTGTTGTAATCCTTCTTCCTTGGAAAGAATATTTTCTTTAAGTCGAGCCTTACGCTTCGTATGTGGCATGATTAGAAGGTAATTCAAATTAAGGCAATAGCAAAAAGTAAAAGGACCTTAAGCCAAGGATTTGAGCGATCCTTTCTCATGTCCTATGTGTCGGCCATCTTGGTCCGGTGGCCTTGATGGACCCTGAGAACAAGATGTTTTAATGAGGTAATGGTCTGACCAGGGGACTGGCATGTATGTGGGAGGGTCTGTTTGTATCTGAGAATTGGAGAAAATGAGGTCTAGGGAATGACCCGCTTTGTGGGTAGGTGGGTTGATGTTCTGTTTGAGGCCTAGTGCGGTTAATGAATCGAGTATAATGTTGCATGAGGGGGTTGAGGTGTGCTGTCAACATGAAGGTTCTTGTCACCAAGAATGATTGCTGGGGTGTCAATGGATATGTTTTTTGCAATATATTCTATAAAGGAGGATGGGTTCTTGTCAAGGGTTCCTGGGGGGCGTAGACTAGACAGATTTGTAGTGTTGGAGATTTAAAGAGGCCAATTTCAAGTTTGGTTGCAGGAGTGGTAGATTGGTGTATCATGTTAAGCTCCTTTTTTACAACTAGTAGGATACCTCCTCCTTTTTTTTTGGGTCTTGGGATTGAGAAAATAACCAACTCCCCACCAACTCTTACGATAAGTAGTACGCTGTCAGTTTCCTTGAGCTAGGTTTCGGTAATAGCACATATGTCAGGGTTTTTATCGATGAGCAGGACGTTAAGGATGGGAGTTTTTTTTATTTAGTGATTGTGCGTTAAATAGGATGAGTGAAAGGGTGGCCATGCCGAAGATTTGGGTGATGGGGGGGAGATCATGGTAGGTAGGATGGGTTTAAGGAATGATCGGTGGCGTAGGTGGGGGGTTGGGGGTGGCTTGTGTTTATTGTGTTTGAGTGTATGGATGTTGTGCAGTTGCATTTTGGAGGAGAGGGTGTAGAAGGGGGTAGGAGAGGTTGGGCTACTGAAGATGATTACTGCTGCCGGAGAGGGAGTGGATAGGGGTATCAAAGGGACTCTTGGAGAACAGGTATAGTAAAAAGAAGAAGAGGCAGCACGAAGGGGCAGGCCCCTTAGTCGTGCTCCTTCAACGCGCGGAGCCTACAGCTCACCACAGGGCCTTTTAATTGGATCCCTCGTAGGCCTCAATCGCCGGTCTCGTGGGCCTCGCTCCGCGCTCCGGGTATCATTTCAGAGATTTGAATGTACCTCTGGTTCCCCCCCGACGCAGCCTAGCGAAACACGGGACCGTGTTGGGGTACCAAGTTAAAGTATTATTTGGAATTCATGGAGTTGCCTGTTTGAATTATATATATTCTTGATGTTCTGAAGATATCCAATTCAAGTACACCATAGAAATTGATGGTGATTAAATATTTATCCTGCACCAGTGTACTGTGAGATTTCAGTTACCCCAATATTGACTGGGTAAATGTAACATCAGGACTTGCTAGAGACATAAAGTTCCTGGATGTAATAAATGATTGCTTCATGGAGCAATTGGTTCAGGAACCAACAAGAGAGGGAGCTAATTTAGATTTAATTCTTAGTGGAACGCAGGATTTGGTGAGCCAGGTAACTGTGGTGGGGCCACTTGGCAACAGTGATCATAACATGATCAAATTTAAACTAATAACTGGAAGGGGGACAATAAGTACATTTGCAGCTCTAACACTAAACTTTCAAAAGGGAAACTTTGATAAAATGAGGAAAATAGAAAAAAACTGAAAGGTGCAGCTGCAAAGGTTAAAAGTGTTCAACAGGTTTGGACATTGTTTAAAAATACAATCCTAGAGGCGCAGTCCATATGTATTCCACACATTAAGAAAGGTGGAAAGAAGGCAAACCATTACCGGCATGGTTAAAAGGTGAGGTGAAAGAGGCTATTTTAGCCAAAAAAAATCCTTCAAAAATTGGCAGAAGGATCCATCTGAAGAAAATAGGATAAAACATTAGCATTGTCAAGTTAAGTGTAAAACATTGATAAGACAGGCGAAGAGAGAATTTGAAATGAAGTTGGCCATAGAGGCAAAAACTCATAATAAAAATTTTTAAAAATATATCTGAAGCAAGAAACCTGTGAGGGAGTCGGTTGGACCATTAGATGACCGAGGGGTTAAAGGGGCTCTTAGGGAAGATAAGGCCATTGCAGAACGACTAAATGAATTATTTGCTTTCGTGTTTACTAATGAGGATGTTGGGGAGTTACCAGTTCCGAAGATGGTTTTCAGGGGTGATGAGTCAGATGAACTGAAGGAAATCACTGTGAACCTGGAAGATGTAGTTGGCCAGATTGACAAATTAAAGAGTAGCAAATCACCTGGACCGGATGGTATGCATCCTAGGGTACTAAAGGAACTAAAAAATGAAATTTCTGATCTATTAGTTAAAATTTGTAACCTATCATTAAAATCATCCATTGTACCTGAAGACTGGAGGGTGGCCAATGTAACCCCAATATTTAAAAAAGGCTCCAGGGGCGATCCGGGTAACTATAGACCAGTGAGCCTGACTTCAGTGCCGGGAAAAATAGTGGAAACTATTCTCAAGATCAAAATCGTAGAGCATATAGAAAGACATGGTTTAATGAAACAGTCAACATGGATTTACCCAAGGGAAGTCTTGCCTAACAAATCTGCTTCATTTTTTTGAAGGGGTTAATAAACATGTGGATAAAGGTGAACCGGTAGATGTAGTGTATTTGGAGTTTCAGAAGGCGTTTGACAAAGTCCCTCTTGAGAGGCTTCTACGAAAACTAAAAAAGTCATGGGATAGGAGGTGATGTCCTTTCGTGGATTACAAACTGGTTAAAAGACAGGAAACAAAGTAGGATTAAATGGTCAATTTTCTCAGTGGAAAAGGGTAAACAGTGGAGTGCCTCAGGGATCTGTACTTGGACAGGTGCTTTTCAATGTGTATATATAAATGATCTAGAAAGGAATAAGACGAGTGAGGTTATCAGATTTGCGGATGATACAAAATTATTCTGAGTAGTTATATCACAAATGGACTGTGATACCTTACAGGAGGACCTTGCAAGACTGGAAGATTGGGCATCCAAATGGCAGATGAAATTTAATGTGGACAAGTGCAAGGTGTTGCATATAGGGAAAAATAACCCTTGCTGTAGTTGCACGATGTTAGGTTCCATATTAGGAGCTACCACCCAGGAAAAAAATCTAGGCATCATAGTGGATAATACTTTAAAATCGTCAGCTCAGTGTGCTGCAGCAGTCAAAAAAGCAAACAGAATGTTAGGAATTATTAGGAAGGGAATGGTTAATAAAACGGAAAATGTTATAATGCCTCTATATCGCTCCATGGTGAGACCGTACCTTGAATACTGTGTACAATTCTGGTTGCCGCATCTCAAAAAAGAAATAGTTGCAATGGAGAAGGTACAGAGAAGGGCAACCAAAATGATAAAGGGGATGGAACAGCTCCCCTATGAGGAAAGGCTGAGGAGGTTAAGGTTGTTCAGCTTGGAGAAGAGACGGCTGAGGGTGGATATGATAGAGGTCTTTAAGATCATTAGAGGTCTTGAACGAGTAGATGTGAATCGGTTATTTACACTTTCGAATAATTGGACTAGGGGGCATTCCATGAAGTAGCACATTTAAGACTAATTGGAGAAAATTCTTTTTCACTCAATGCACAATAAAGCCAGAGGATGTGGTTAGTGCAGTTAGTGTAGCTGGATTCAAAAAAGGATTGGATAAGTTAATTGATTCAGTGGCATGGGATCTTCTTAGTGTTTGGGTAATTGCCAGGTTCTTGTGGCCTGGTTTGGCCGCTGTTGGAAACAGGATGCTGAGCTTGATGGACCCTTGATCTGACCCAGCATGGCAATTTCTTATGTTCTTATTTTGGTTTTCCATTCCAGTTTGTCTCCATATTTATAATTTGTGGTCTTTCTATACTTGGTGAAGGTCACTTTTGGGTGTGTGACCGAGGTGAGGTATTTTATTAGCATGAAGGCATTTGTATCAATCTTCTTTGTTGTGTTTTCTCAATAGGACATGCATTAGTGATAAATTACTATCTTTTCATAAGGAGGACTATTGTGCCTGCCAGTAAAGAGAGTTCATTTTGCTTTTACTGAGATGTCATCAAAACCAGAATATCTTTTTTTTGTATGGTGAGTTGTACGGTAATGCCATAGTTCTGCTCTGCACTCATTGTTGGGGGTCGAGGGGGTTCCTGAGGATGCAGAATATATATTTACATTTTGCTCCGTGACAGTCACATGTTCAGTGTGTCACGCATGTGAGAGCCATCTGTCAGGTGTGTCCTGGCCGAAAAAAGGTTGAGAACCACTGCCATAGAAGATATATGCAAGACTGCATCCTGGTCTTCTATCCTTTCCTTCACTTTTCCTTACTGCCTAAAAATGCTTCATGTCAAGACAGCGTTTTTGGCCTAGCATTTCACAAAAGCTTATTTAATTCATTCCTTTAACTGTTTCTACAGTCTCTAACAAAACATGAGTTGTATGTTCCACTGCTGATATGTTCCACTGGTATGGCCGATTCATCCTGCCTGTCAACGAGTTCTATGTAAACAACAGGATAAATTAGACACACATTCCCACCTCATTCTAGAGGAGTTGACTCTTAAGCTCGCTGTCTGACTGAGATTTGTGAGGTAATTGCTGCATGGGAAGTCCCACATGTGCTCAGAAAACATTCTAGGCTTTTCTGAGCTCATTGAGATGGCACCATCAGACGACATCACCATTTGTGTGTCTGATCTATCCTGCTCTATATGGAGAACCCCATTACAGGTAATCAACTACAGTTTCTTTGTGATTCAGGATTTACCAAATCCCAATTAGTGTCTTCTGTTCCCTTGCAGCGTACAATAACTGCAAGTCCTATGGGAGCTACAACGGCTTCCTAACCCACCATGAAGAATAAACAACTGACTGCAATTTATAGCTTGGGTTTTTTTTTGGGGGGGAGGGGGTTTTACTACAGCCAATTATTTTTAGATAGTGCTGTATTGGTCTTGAAAAAAACTGAATTGTTTGTGGGTTTTAATTTCTTCCATTGGTGAGCATGAAAATAATAAAAAGATGTTTTATCCCAGGCCAAGCAGGTTCCTCTTAGATGAAGATGATGTGATCTCAAAAGATAATCTAAAATATCTTTGCATAATTTTCAATTGGTCCAATAAAAGGATCACAGCCCACAGGGAAGCCATTTATTATCAGTTCGTAGAATAAGTGGGGATGCTATGGATAGCTAGCAGCAAAAATACCCAATATTGTATTGACATTTTTTATGCCTTTGTTCTGTACTGTCAGTGTTGCACTTGTTGATGTTATATATTTTTTAACTCCTTAGCATTCATTTCATCTGGAATTTTGTATTTGCAATAAGAGAAATCAAATTCATTTATAAGTTGGCATATGCACTATTAGTTGTCTGAACTACATCCTTATGCTAATGATGCCAATGCATTTTGGATCTCATTTTACAGATGCAGAATATTGAGGCTGTCCTAAAACAAAAGATGTCACAACGGGAAGCAATAATAAAACAACCTAGGAGAATATGTATGCTCTCTAGCTATGCTAGAAGCAACCCAGATATTTTGGGAAAGGTGAGTGTATTGCCAAATATCTTTTTTGGAGACAGTTCTAATTTTGTCTGTTTTTCATCCTTTATTTTTATTTTCCTTCTAATCTTTATAACATCTATTGTATATTTATGGGTAATGCATTTTATCAGTGGTCTCAAAATTTCACTTGAACTTGTATGTACTCATTCTTGGGTCAATTTTAAGTGTTGCTCGTGCAAAAATGGCCACATACGTGCGTATGTGGGACTCACACGAGCAGCACACATTTTAAGAAGCCATGAAGTACACACATACATGCCCATGCACCCATCAAGAAGAAAGGGGCAGAAAAAGAATAGGGCATTGGCATTCCAGGACGGGGCCAGGACTTATGCTCGTAAGTTCAAATTTTAAAAAAGCTGATAATGGCGTGTATCAGCTTGTTATCTGTATAACTTTACTTCTGGTACTGATGAGGAGCAAGTCTGGAGTTCTCAAGTTTTAGGACATTTAACAGAGTGTGAGGGTTTAGGATCAAGTGGTGGGCTTGCAGAATGAAGAAACAGAGGGTTCTTGAAGACCTTGCTTTGAACTGGACAAACTGGTAGAATTTTTCCACTTACAAGCTTGTTTTAAAATCTGCCTGCATACATGCGTAAATGCTGCTAAAGCCCTAGCCAAAATATGCATGGGAGGGGTACTTTAGATGACACTTCACGCATATCCAGCATAGCTCTCTGCTTCAACGGCAGGGGGGAATGAAGAAAGGTGGATCTATAATCAGGCAACAACCAACAACCTGCAGATGCAGGATTCTGTGCAGCGCAGAATTCTCCCAGGATTATAAATGGAATAAAATATACACTGATAACAATGTCCAGAAAAACTTTATAATTTTTAGTGATGGAATTTAATTTTTCCCAATTTTCAGATATTTTTCCCTCTGCCTGTGTGATGACTGTGATGTGGGCAGGATAGTTTAAGCACATCCAGTAATCTTAAACTTTGTATACGACCGTGATCTGCTATTGTTCCCACTTTTAATGCTCTTTCCAGGTTCTTCTTCCAGCAACTCCCAATTTAAGATACTAGGTGGAGTGACTGCATAATGCTCCTATTATTTCTATTATTTCAAAAAGAAGCTTAAAACTTGGCTTTTCACTAAAGCCTTCACTTAAAGGGCTAACCCTTAGGGACTAACTTACGCATTTCATACTCCAAGACGCTAGATGTCGCATGCTGTAACCTTAAATCCTCCTAATTAGTTAGATTTTATACTGTTAGTTAGGCCATAAATCAGAACTCTAAACTTTTACTGGTTAGCTGATATCTGTAATAAGTTATAAGTTATCTGTAATTTATTTTTAATTTTAAGGTCTTTCTTAGCTTATCTATAAGTTCTGTTATAAGTTACAAGTTATATGTAATAATTTAATTTAATTTCAATTTTTAAGTTTTTCTTATCTTATCTACAAGTTCTTCGAAGTTAGCCCTATTAATTGTTCCTTCCTGTTCGATGTAATTTCCAACTTACTTCTATGTAAACCGACGTGATATGTACCAATACATGAACGTCGGTATATAAAAGCCTTTAAATAAATATGTATGGATTCTGCTAGAGTTGCTAAGCTACTTTAGGTTTTAGTTCCTGTGTTTTACCTACATTGGTGGCTATTGGTCAAATTTACTTGGAGAATGGCCACTAGGGATGTGAATCGTTTTTGAACGATTAAAATTATTGTCAGATAATTTTAAAATAGTCCTAAATCGTTAGAGTGCACGATACAATACAAATGCCCCCGATTTATCATCAGGGGCATTTGTATTGTATCGTTAAATAGGGCATGGGAATTATTTGGGGGAGGGCAGGAAAACCGGCACACCAAAACAACCCCTAAACCCACCCCGACCCTTTAAAACCAATTCCTTACCCTCCCCCACCCTCCCGAACCCCCCCTAAATGTTAAATTACCTGGTGGTCCAGTGGGGGGGGGGGTCCCGGCGCGATCTCCCGCTCTTGGGCCATCGGCGCCATTTTGGCTGCCACTAATTAAAATGGCGCCGATGGCCCAATTAAAAAAAAAAAAAAAAAAACCCCACCCGACCCTTTAAATCGACCCCCCTTAGCCTCCCCCACCCTTCCGACCCTTTTATTTTTTAGGGAGGCCCGCACCGCAAAAAAAAAACCCCACCCGACCCTTTAAATCGACCCCCCCCAAAAAAAAACCTTTTTAAATTACCTGGTGGTCCAGGGGGGCCTCGGGGAGAGATTTCCTGTTCCCAGGCATCAGCTGTTCTAAAAAAAAAAAAAAAAAATGACGCCGATGCCCCTTTGCCCTTACCATGTGACAGGGTATCCATGCCATTGGCCGGCCCCTGTCACATGGTAGGAGCACTGGATGGCCGGCGCCATCTTTACTCATCAGCCCCTATTATACTATACTCTATAATAGGGGCTGATGAGTAAAGATGGCCGGCGCCATCTTTAAAGATGGCGCCGGCCATCCAGTGCTCCTACCATGTGACAGGGGCCGGCCAATGACACGGATACCCTGTCACATGGTAAGGGCAAAGGGGCATCTGCGCCATTTTTTTTTTAGAACAGCTGATGCCTGGGAACGGGAAATCTCTCCCCGAGGCCCCCCTGGATCTCTCCCCGAGGCCCCCCTGGACCACCAGGTAATTTTAAAAGGTTTTGGGGGGGTCGGGAGGGTGGGGTCGATTTAAAGGGTCGGGTGGGTTGTTTTTTTTTAGCGGCGCGGGCCTCCCTAAAAAAAAAATTAGCGATGTGAATTGGAATCGGAAACGATTCCAATTCACATATCTTAACGATCAGATTCCCCCCCCCCCCCCCCCCTCAGCTGAATCTGATCGTTAAGACGATCTGGCACACGATTCACATCTCTAATGGCCACTGCTATTGATTGCATCGGTGGCATGGGATCTTCTTGGTGTTTGGGTGGTTTCCAGGTTCTGTGGCCTGGTTTGGCCTCTGTTGGAGACGGGATGCTGGGCTCGATGGACCCTTGGTCTGACCCAGCATGGCAATTTCTTATGTTCTTATGTTCTAATTACATAGTCTGGATAAACAGATAAGCATGGGTGTAGCTTGCTTATTGTGGTGGTTAAAACCCCTAACTAAGCTATTTCACTTAGATACAGTTCCTACACTGCTCTCTACATTAATGGCGGGGGTGGAAGGGAAATAGAATAAAAAAGGTTACTAAGAGCCAAGAGAAACAGATTAGTATGTGAGAGAAAAAAAAAAGTGCAAAAGCTTGCTGGGCAGACTGGATGGGCCATTTGGTCATCTTCTGATGTCATTTCTATGTTTCTATATATGATACACCCATACTTGTGAGAGTGTTTGAGTGCATGCATGTTCCTTTTAAAACTACCCTGTCAGATAGCAGTTTTCAAATTGTTCGTATTGCTGCAAAGTCTATAGATATTAAGGAAAAGTATATGCATACTTTTCCTTTAAAAATTGCCCAAGGAAATGGTACCTGTAAAGATTTACACCTTCCTTTTCTGCAGAGCCTTTTTTCAACCAAAACTATAATTTGAAAAACCAAAACTGTGCATGTAAGACTCAGTATTCGGTCACTGGCTGTCTGTTTAAGTTAGGTAGATATTCTGTAGCCAGATATATTTATCCAGCTAACTTTAGGACTGCTCTCAGGCAGTGTTATTGGATAATTTAGCCGGATAAATGCACTCCGCTCCGGAGTACTCTTGGGACCGCTACTGACTTAAACTGGCTAAGATTTTAGCAGATAACTACTTAGCTGGCTATGTCAAGGATGCTGAAACAGCAGCGTTTTCAAATTCAGTGATTTCTTCAGCTAAATTCGGGACTCCGCCATATGAATAGCTCCACTACAGTGGAGGTAAAAATATATACCTTATGGAGCTGCGAGTATAATTTTACCTGTATATAAGGTGGCCAATTTTCAGACAGATGATTTATGCAGGAAAAACACTTTCACCGTCGACAAATAGTGCTGAATTAGCCATTATACATGGGTAACATCATCTGATGGCATCAAATGGTCTCTTCTAGCTCATAGAACTTTTGTTCTCACAGGACAAGCAGGATGGTAGTCCTCACATATGGGTGACATCACAGGATGGAGCCCGTTCACGGAACACTTTTGTCAAAGTTTCCAGAACTTTGACTGGCCCCTACTGGGCATGCCCAGCATGGCACTAACCCTGCAGCCAGCAGGGGTTCCCCTTCAGTCTTCTTTTTTCCGCGCAGCAGTAGCCTCGTGGTTAAGGAGCTCTGCAGAGATTCCTGACAGGAATTTTCCTCACAGAATTACTAAAAGTTAATTTGCCCCACAGGGGTCCCTCCTTTAACTTTTTTAAGCCGCGGTACTCCGGTAAATAAGAACATAAGAAAATGCCATACTGGGTCAGACCAAGGGTCCATCAAGCCCAGCATCCTGTTTCCAACAGTGGCCAATCCAGGCCATAAGAACCTGGCAAGTAGCCAAAAACTAAGTCTATTCCATGTTACCATTGCTAATGGCAGTGGCTATTCTCTAAGTGAACTTAATAGCAGGTAATGGACTTCTCCTCCAAGAACTTATCCAATCCTTTTTTAAATACAGCTATACTAACTGCACTAACCACATTCCCTGGCAACAAATTCCAGAGTTTAATTGTGCGTTGAGTGAAAAAGAACTTTCTCCGATTAGTTTTAAATGTGCCCCATGCTAACTTCATGGAGTGCCCCCTAGTCTTTCTACTATCCGAAAGAGTAAATAACCGATTCACATCTACCCGTTCTAGACCTTTCATGATTTTAAACACCTCTATCATATTCCCCCTCAGTCGTCTCTTCTCCAAGCTGAAAAGTCCTAACCTCTTTATTCTTTCCTCATAGGGGAGTTGTTGCATTCCCCTTATTTTGGTAGCCCTTCTCTATACCTTCTCCATCGCAATTATATCTTTTTTGAGATGCGGCGACCAGAATTGTACACAGTATTCAAGGTGCGGTCTCACCATGGAGCGATACAGAGGCATTATGACATTTTCCGTTTTATTCATCATTCCTTTTCTAATAATTCCCTACATTCTGTTTGCTTTTTTGACTGCCGCAGCACACTGCATCGACGATTTCAATGTGTTATCCACTATGACACCTAGATCTCTTTCTTGGGTTGTAGCACCTAATATGGAACCCAACATTGTGTAATTATACCATGGGTTATTTTTCCCTATATGCATCACCTTGCACTTATCCACATTAAATTTCATCTGCCATTTGGATGCCCAATTTTCCAGTCTCACAAGGTCTTCCTGCAATTTATCACAATCTGCTTGTGATTTAACTACTCTGAACAATTTTGTGTCATCTGCAAATTTGATTATCTCACTCGTCGTATTTCTTTCCAGATCATTTATAAATATATTGAACAGTAAGGGTCCCAATACAGATCCCTGAGGCACTCCACTGTCCACTCCCTTCCACTGAGAAATTTGCCCATTTAATCCTACTCTCTGTTTCCTGTCTTTTAGCCAGTTTGCAATCCACGAAAGGACATCGCCACCTATCCCATGACTTTTTACTTTTCCTAGAAGCCTCTCATGAGGAACTTTGTCAAACGCCTTCTGAAAATCCAAGTATACTATATCTACCTGTTCACCTTTATCCACATGTTTATTAACTCCTTCAAAAAAGTGAAGCAGATTTGTGAGGCAAGACTTGCCCTGGGTAAAGCCATGCTGACTTTGTTCCATTAAACCATGTCTTTCTATATGTTCTGTGATTTTGATGTTTAGAACACTTTCCACTATTTTTCCTGGCACTGAAGTCAGGCTAACCGGTCTGTAGTTTCCCGGATCGCCCCTGGAGCCCTTTTTAAATATTGGGGTTACATTTGCTATCCTTCAGTCTTCAGGTACAATGGATGATTTTAATGATAAGTTACAAATTTTTACTAATAGGTCTGACATTTCATTTTTTAGTTCCTTCAGAACTCTGGGGTGTATACCATCCGGTCCAGGTGATTTACTACTCTTCAGTTTGTCAATCACGCCTACCACATCTTCTAGGTTCACCGTGATTTGATTCAGTCCATCTGAATCATTACCCATGAAAACCTTCTCCATTATGGGTACCTCCCCAACATCCTCTTCAGTAAACACTGAAACAAAGAAATCATTTAATCTTTCCGCGATGGCCTTATCTTCTCTAAGTGCCCCTTTAACCCCTCGATCATCTAACGGTCCAACTGATTCCCTCACAGGCTTTCTGCTTCGGATATATTTTAAAAAGTTTTCACTGTGAGTTTTTGCCTCTACAGCCAACTTCTTTTCAAATTCTCTCTTAGCCTGTCTTATCAATGTCTTACATTTAACTTGCTAATGTTTATGCTTTATCCTATTTTCTTCTGTTGGATCCTTCTTCCATTTTTTGAATGAAGATCTTTTGGCTAAAATAGTTTCTTTCACCTCCCCTTTTAACCATGCCGGTAATCGTTTTGCCTTCTTTCCACCTTTCTTAATGTGTGGAATACATCTGACTGTGCTTCTAGAATGGTATTTTTTAACAATGACCACGCCTCTTGGACATTTTTTACTTTTGTAGCTGCTCCTTTCAGTTTTTTTTCTTACAATTTTTCTCATTTTATCAAAGTTTCCCCTTTTGAAAGTTTAGCACGAGAGCCTTGGATTTGCACACTGTTCCTTTTCCAGTCATTAAATCAAATTTGATCATATTATGATCACTATTGCCAAGCGGCCCCACAACCGTTACCTCTCTCGTCGGTTCCTGAACCAATTGCTCCATAAAGCTATCATTTATTCTATCCAGGAATGTTATCTCTCTAGTGTGACCCGATGATACATTTACCCAGTCTATATTGGGGTAATTGAAGTCTGCTATCAAAAACGTTGTATGAATAATATTTCAAAATTAATGTGTGTATTTTTTCATAATTCTTTTACTACATTATTATGGACCATCATACCACCCGTGACATGCATGCATTTGATGCCTGTGTTTTCAGTCACATTGGGTCATCTTTAATCATCGGTCCTGTAAAAGTTTTGAATATAAGCAGTCTTTTCGTTTTTTTGCTTTTTTTAACTTTTTTTCTCAAATTAGTGTGTGGAGTAATTTTTACTTTCATGCAAATCCTGCTCTTCAAAAATAGTCCTGCTTGAATGCCTCTGTTGGCGTTTTAGAACATTTCAAAAGTGAATCACTTGCCTTTTTGTTCTTCCGAGACTGAGCGCTGCCGTGCTATTCTTCGGTGTACCACCTTGCACACGGATGTCCCCCGTTCGTTGTTTACTAGCGCCGCGGTGCTGCCGCACAGGTCTGGGCTGAGCGCCGCCACGCCGAATCACAGATGTCCGACGTACGTTTCGCAGTGATTGCTGCTTCAGGGACTAAGAGGTATACTTAATGCTTTTGAGAAGTGCATTGCAAATTCCACATCAGTAACATTTCTATAAGAAACAAAGGTTTTTTTTTGAAATCACACAACTTTAAGAAAGAACGATTTAAACATGTGCATCCCAGGGGCTTAAGATTCACCGCTTAGTACTCACCCAAACTTCACGCCATGTCCTCATTCTGGCGTCTATGTGAGCGAGCCACTCACCTCTACCTTCTTATATAGTTTTAATCATGCCTCACCTGTGTATAGTTGGCAAGCCTGTGTATACTTAACGAACCTGATGTAGGTTCACATAAAGTGAACCCACTCAATGTCCTTATTGAGTCCATACGGGGCCAATGACTGTAATTGAAAAATCCATTTCTGTTCAGCTTGTTGAAGTCTTTTGATTCTATTACCTCTTCTCCAATGCTCCGCAACCAATTCCAATATAGTCCAAGAAAGATCTGAATAGGCATGATTTGCGTCTTTGCAATGTGAGACTAAAGGCTCATCCAATCTGCCGGTTTTTAAACAACATTTATGTTCAGTGAGTCTATAACGGATTGGGCGCTTGGTCATTCCCACATATGTCAATGGGCATGGGCAGAAGATTGCATATATTACATATGATGTATTGCAATCTGATGGAGGCAACTTTTCAATTCTGCCCGCAGATGTCTGGATGGAAGAGATTGGTGCTTTTTGAGGACAGTATGCACATTTCCCATCACATTTTACATTATCCATTGCCATTGGTGGATTAAACATACTGGAGTGCACAACTCGGTCTTTAATGTTTTGGCCTCTGGAGTAAGCTATTCGAATTGGATCTTGAAGTTGAGGGTGTATTTCTTGCAAGATTCTCCAGTGCTGTCGAATGGCTCTACTGATAGCAGGGGCTGCCAGTGTGTGTCTGAGCACCAGAGTCTGTGGGTTCGAATCCTCCTGATTTTTGGGCAAAAATAAATAATCGCGATTAGAGTATAAGGCTCTGCGGTAGGCTTTTTTAACACTAGAGACCGGGTATCCCCGTTGTAGAAATCTGGACCACCAGGTAATTTAACATTTGGGGGGGGTTCGGGAGGGTGGGGGAGGGTAAGGAATTGGTTTTAAAGGGTCGGGGTGGGTTTAGGGGTTGTTTTGGTGTGCCGGTTTTCCCGCCCTCCCCCAAATAATTCCCATGCCCTATTTAACGATACAATACAAATGCCCCTGATGATAAATCGGGGGCATTTGTATTGTATCGTGCACTCTAACGATTTAGGACGATTTTAAAATTATCTGACAATTTTAATCGTTCAAAAACGATTCACATCCCTAGTGGCCATTCTCCAAGTAAATTTGACCAATAGCCACCAATGTAGGTAAAACACAGGAACTAAAACCTAAAGTAGCTTAGCAACTCTAGCAGAATCCATACATATTTATTTAAAGGCTTTTATATACCGACGTTCATGTATTGGTACATATCACGTCGGTTTACATAGAAGTAAGTTGGAAATTACATCGAACAGGAAGGAACAATTAATAGGGCTAACTTCGAAGAACTTGTAGATAAGATAAGAAAAACTTAAAAATTGAAATTAAATTAAATTATTACATATTCTAATGCATCATTAGTATCCTTTAAAGATACCTCTCTCCGAACCATGCGCTGCTGAGCGACTATCGGCTTTCCCCTTTGTTCTAGTTTAAAAGCTGCCCTATCTCCTTTTTAAAGGTTAGCGCCAGCAGTCTGGTTCCACCCTGGTTAAGGTGGAGCCCATCCCTTCAGAAGAGACTCCCCCTTCCCCAAAAGATTCCCCAGTTCCTAACAAAACTGAATCCCTCTTCCTTGCACCATCGTCTCATCCACGCATTGAGACTCCGGAGCTCTGCCTGCCTCTGGTGACCTGCGCGTGGAACAGGGAGCATTTCAGAGAATGCTACCCTGGAGGTTCTGGATTTAATCTTTCTACCTTAGAGCCTAAATTTGGCTTCCAGAACCTCCCTCCCACATTTTCCTATGTCGTTGGTGCCCACGTGTACCACGACAGCCGGCTCCTTCCCAGCACTGTCTAAAATCCTATCTAGGGTGACGCGTGAGGTCCGCCACCTTTGCACCAGGTAGGCATGTTACCAGGCGATCCTCACGCCCACCAGCCACCCAGCTATCTACATTCCTAATAATCGAATCACCAACTATGACGGCCGACCTAACCCTTCCCTCCTGGGCAGTAGGCCTTGGGGAGATATCCTCAGTGCGAAAGTACAATGCATCACCTAGGGAGCAGGTCCTTGCTACAGGATCCTTTCCTGCTACACCTGGTTGGTGCTTTCCCATTATGAGACCACCTTCCTCCAAGGCAGCACCAGGGCTGCCAGTCTGAAGTTGGGACTTGACTACTATGTCCCTGAAGGTCTCATCCATATACCTCTCTGTCTGCCTCAGCTCCTCCAGGTCTGCCACTCTAGCCTCCAGAGATCGGACTCGTTCTCTGAGAGCCAGGAGCTCTTTGCATCGCATGCACATGTACAACTTCTCACCGGTGGGTAAAAAATCATACATGTGACACTCGATGCAAAAGACTGGGAAGCCCCCCTCTTGCTGCTGGACTGCTGCCTTCATCTCAATTTTGATCAGTTCCTAGTTAAGTTTTAGGTTGCTATGGGAGTAGGAATGTGTCTAACTTCCTTTAAATGTATTAGTGAATTCACTATGTGTCTGGTAGTGGCCTACCGGGGTCTGATCGAATTCTCAATAAAGTTTTTGTTGATGGTTTTTTTTTGGTTTTTTTTTTGTGAAAGTGGCACCTGCCTATAAATTAAGGGATGAGCTAGGGGTGGGAGGGTTGGGAAATACAAACAGTCTAACTTCAGTTAGTCAGCCTGAGTGACTCACTGCTCCCTTGATTAACAAATGTTGGTCCCTATTCAAACCCAATCACTCTACCTCAACACCTTTCCAAGGTGAGTAACTGAGCTGAACTATTCAACTTTTTTACTTTGGTATATACTGCTCCTAGCTTATTTCTAGCTTCTGGCTACTTTTTTGTGGGTTGGTTTTTTTTGTGGTTTTTTTTTTTTTTCTCAATACAATGCACTCAGTTAGTATTAAAACAAACAGTCAGCTCTTTAAAAGTCTGGAGAACACTCAGTTCTGCAGACTTTTAAAAATAAACACACTATCTACTGCTACCTTATTGACTGACTAAAAATACAAACAGTCTAACTTGTTTATTCACTGCCTACCTACTGCTACCTTATTGACTGACTAAAAATACAAACAGTCTAACTTGTTTATTCACTGCCTACCTACTGCTACCTTATTGACTGACTATTTAAAAAGGCAAACAGTCTAACTTGTTTATTCACTGCCTTTCTGACTATTAAAGGCACAAACACACTAAATAATATTCCCAAATAGTTAACTTTGCCCCAATACCTTTAAAAAAGTCAATGTCCCAAGCAAAAACTTACTGATTCCTTTCAGCCACCAGCAAGGTGATCCTCTCCTCTCAGTGTTTCCACTGGAATGTCTCGAAGACTCTCATGAAGTTACGTCAGGACAAGGGAACTATGATCCTGATAGCACCTCACTGGCCACGCCAAGTGTGGTTTCCAATACTGCAGGATGTCTCCATTCGCAGGCACATTCCCTTGGGAAAGGACCCGCTTCTGATCACTCAAAACGACGGGTGCCTCCGCCAACCCAACCTTCACGCCTTGTCCCTGATGGCATGGATGTTGAAAGGTTAATCCTTCAGCCACTTACCTTTCTGAACCAGTTTCTCGTGTCTTGATTGCTTCACGGAAGCCTTCCATGAGAAAATCTTACTCTTACAAATGGAACAGGTTCACTTCATGGTGCTCTTCTCAGTCCCTTGACCCCTTTACCTGTCCAATCACGAAGTTTTTGGATTATCGCTGACACTTATCAGAGTCAGGTCTAAAAACTTCTTCCATCAGAATGCATGTCACTGCCTTAGCCGCCTTCCATAAAGGTGTCGGGGATGTTTCTATATCAGTACAACCCCTTGTAACATGTTTTCTGAAAGGCGTGCTTCACCTCAAGCCTCCACTGCATCCTCCGGCCCCTTCTTGGGACCTCAACCTGGTGTTGGGTTGGCTCATGAAACCACCATTCGAGCCTTTTCACTCCTGTGATCTTCGCTATCTCACTTGGAAAGCAATTTTCCTTCTGTCAATCACTTCAGCTCGCAGAGTTAGTGAATTACAGGCCCTATTTACCTATCCGCCTTACACTAAACTTCTGCAGGACCGGGCAGTACTCTGCACTCACCCTATGTTCTTGCCTAAGGTAGTATCGGAGTTTCACATTAATCAATCCATTATACTACCTACCTTCTTTCCCAGGCCCAATTCCAATCCAGGGAACAGGCTCTGCATACCCTTGACTGTAAACGGGCTCTAGCATTCTACCTAGACTGTACAGCTGCCCACAGGGAAAGCACTCAATTGTTTGTCTCTTTCCACCCTAACAAGTTAGGGAAGCCTGTGGGTAAGCAGACTCTCTCCTCCTGGTTGGCGGACTGCATATCCTTTTGCTATCAGCAAGTGGGCATTCTATTTCAAAACCGTGTTAAAGCACACTCTGTGAGGGCCATGGAGACTTCAGTGGCACACCTACGATCGGTACCGGTTCCTGACATTTGCAGGGCTGCCACCTGGAGTTCTCTCCACACCTTTGCAGCCCACTATTGCTTGGACAAAGCCGGAAGACAAGATTCCATCTTCGGCCAGTCTGTCCTTCATAACCTATTTACAACGTGACTTACCAACACCCTTCTGCCTGCCCATTAGGGTTCAGGATGCCCTCGGCCAAATATTATCCCAGTCCTAGTGCCTTGCACACCTGGGTACATTTAGTGCATTTCTCGGACATCCTCAGCTCGGTACTCACCCATATGTGAGGACTACCATCCTGCTTGTCCTGTGAGAAAGCAAATGTTGCTTACCTATTAACAGGTGTTCTCACAGGACAGCAGGATGTTAGTCCTCACGAAACCTGCCCGCCGCCCCACAGTGTTGGGTTCATAACGTTTTCTTATTTTGTTTTCGGCACTACCTGTAGCTTTTTAACAAGACTGAAGGGGGGCCCCTGCTGGCTGCAGGGTTAGTGCCATGCTGGGCATGCCCAGTAGGGGCCAGTCAAAGTTCTGGAAACTTTGACAGAAGTGTTCTGTGATTGGGCTCCATCCTGTGATGTCTCCCATATGTGAGGACTGACATCCTGCTGTCCTGTGAGAACACCTGTTACAGATAAGCAACATTTACTTTATACTGAGCCAGTGCTGGAGTTGCTTCATGAGCCTCTCAGTCTTTTTTCATCCAAGTCTCTGCATGGACATGTATCTTTTCTCTCTAATAAAAACGTTTCTAATCTCAGTAAATTTTCTACATTTTTTATTGGAAACAAATTTGTTGAAGTTGCTTGCTGCCTCCGCAGCTCCTCGACAGCACTTTTCAGTCCTAACAAAAAAAAAAAAAGTTTAGATTACATCGAACTCACAAGTGGCCGCAGTTAGCGGCTTCAAAAACTGTATGAGTGCCAGAAAGATGTCAATCACAGACGGCATCAACCTTTGCTGTCAATGCCTGGTGCCAGACCATGACACAGCTAATTGTTATGATTGTGGCCAGAGGGTGACCAAAATGATAAAGGGAATGGAACAGCTCCGCTATAAGGAAAGACTGAAGACGTTAGGACTGTTCAGCTTGGAGAAAAGACACCCGAGGGGGGATATGATACAGGTGTTTAAAATCATGAGAGGTCTAGAACAGGTAAATGTGAATCGGTTATTTACTCTTTCGGATAATAGAAAGACTAGGGGGCACTCCATGAAGTTAGCATGTGGCACATTTAAAACTAATTGGAGAAAGTTCTTTTTCACTCAACGCACAATTAAACTCTGGAATTTGTTGCCAGAGGATGTGGTTAGTGCAGTTAGTGTAGCTGGGTTTAAAAACGGATTGGATAAGTTCTTGGAAAAGTCCATTACCTGCTATTAATTAAGTTGACTTAGAAAATAGCCACTGCTATTACTAGCATCAGTAGCATGGGATAGACTTAGTTTTTGGGAACTTGCCAGGTTCTCATGGTCTGGATTGGCAACTGTTGGAAACAGGATGCTGGGCTTGATGGACTCTTTGTCTGACCCAGTATGGCATGTTCTTATGTTCTTAAATACAGAATAAGTGACCATAAATTAGAAATGGAAACAAGCAAACAAATATAATTCTCCTTTGTTCAGCTGTCTCCAGCTTCACTCTCCCTTCCCATCCTATGTCCTGCAGGCAGGAGGGGAAGGGAAATGCCTATTGGCTAAAACAGACCTGCTCATCAGTATCAAAGGCCTCACTAACAGCTAGATTGGTTATATCTGCTGAACTTTTTTGATTAAGAATTGATCAGTTAGCTAAGTATATTGAAAGAAGTTATCCTCATTTTGGTATGTATAGAAAATTATAGCTCCATTTAATTCCTTAGAAATGGTGAGACAAAATGGCCCCCAAATCTATGAGCTATTTGCAAAAGAATTCTCAAGTTGATTGAATTCTCTCATCTAAAATACTGCTTTATGGGATATTTCTCATTAATATTAATGGATTAAGCTTTTTCTGGAAGGATGGCAGAACAAGACCAGGTGGTCCATCCAGACTGCCCAGTAAGTTTCTTATGGTAGTAACTGCCGCTTTGTGCAGGTTACTCCCAGGTCTTATGTTAAGGACAGGAATTTTTACAATGTAAACCAAACAAATGTAAAACCATTACAAAATTGTTTTTACATGGTAAGTAGCCTTAATGATAATTTAGACAGTGTTGTTTGAATGTGCTTTGTGTTTGGGACTTGACTGTAGAAGCAGTCCTGTGCTTTATCCGTCTGTCTGTATATCAACATTCTGGACCATAAAAGTTGGGGCCTAGTGTTAGCTATCATCTGAATCTAATTCCAATCTCCCCCCCCCCCCCCCCCCCCCCCCACGCCGTCGAAGCAGAGAACAATTTTGCAGTTGTGTTAGAAACAGGCTAATTGGTTACGGGTAATAACCCCTGTGCCTTCTGTTAAGGGTAGTAACTACCACTGCGTGCAGGTTACCTCAATGCACCCGTTTCTTCACTTCCAACTCTAGTCTTAAGTGATACACAGTATATTTCCCATACCCTTTTAAATTTGTGTACTGTTTTTGTCCTCACCATCTCTTCTGGAAGGGCATTCCAGGAATCCATCACCCTTGCCATAAAGAAGTATTTCCTGATGATGATTCTGAGTCCCCTCCCCTCCCCCCCTTTTTCAGAGGAAAAGTTTTAAAGATCATAAATTATTAAAACCTTTCAAGTATCTCCCCTGCATCTCCTCTCTTCCAGAGTATACATATTTAGATTCTTCAGCCTCTCCTCATAAATCTTGCAATACAGACCTCACACGATTTTTGTTTCCCTTCTCTGGACCACCTCCATCATGTCCTTATCCTTTTTGAGATATGGGCTCCAGAACTGAACACAGTACTCCAGGTGAAGATCTGTACAAGGGCATTATCATCTCCTTTTTCCTGGTGATGGTTGTTCTTCTGGCTTTAGCTATCACCTTGTTGCATTACTTTGCCACCTTCAGATCACCAGAAACTATTACACAAATATCACGCTCCCAGTCTGTGCACATTAGAGGTTCACCCCCATCACATACTGCTCTTATGGATTACCGTACCCCAGATGCATGCCTCTGCATTTCTTCACATTGAATCCAAGCAGCCAAGTTTTTGACTACTCTTCAAGGTTTCTTAAATCATTTTTCATTCTCTTTCAGGCGTGTCCACTCTGATGCAGATCTTAGTATAATCCGCAAATAAAATTTATCTTCTATCCCTTCCACAATGTCGCTCAGAAAGATATTGAACAGATCCGGTCCCAAAACTGATCCCTGTGGCACTCCACTTAACACTGTTCTCTCTTCAGAGTATGTTCCATTTACCATTATATGCTGACTCATGTAGGTCAACCAGTTTGTAATCCTCTCCACCACCTTGGTGCCAACTCCCAAGCTTCTCATTTTATTCATATGCTTCCAATGCGGGACCAGATCAAAAACTTTGCTGAAATCCAAGTAAATCATATCAAGCGCTCTTCCTTTATCCAATTCTCTAGTCACCAAATTAAAAAAAAAAAATTCAAATTTGGCTGACAGGCCCTTTCCCTCGTGAATCTATGTTGTCTTGGGTCCAGCAACCCACCGGATTCTCAATAGCTCACTATCCTTTCCTTCAGCAGTGTCTCCTTTAATTTCCCACTATGAGGTGAGATTAACCGGCCTGTAGCTTCCAGCTTCCTCTGTGCTACCACTCTTGTGAACTGGGACCATCCTCCCTCTTCTCCAATTTTGCGGCACCACTCCCTTTCCAGGGATCTATCGAACAGGTCTTTCAACGGACCTGCCAGCACATCTCTGAGCTTTCTTAGTATCTTGGAATGTACCTCATCCAGCCCCATGGCCTTGTCTACTTTCAACTTTCCTAGCTCTTCCCATACATTCTCATCTGTAAACAGGGTTGCATCTATCCCACTGCCATACATGGTTTTGTTAACCAGCAATGGCCCATTTCCACAGTCTTCTTTAGTGAACACTGAACTGAAGGCTTTGTTTAATATTTCTGCTATTTCCTCATCTTTCTCCACACATTGCTCTTTGTCACCTTTCAATTTCACTATACCACCCTGGGCCGTCCTCCTTTCTTTGATATATCTGAAACATATTTTGACACATCATTTTACCTCTTTGGCAGTCCTTTCTTCCACCAGACCTTTTGCTTTTCTGCTTTGTTTTTTAATCTCCTTCACTTTCATTATTATTCCCTGTCTTCCTCTTTTTTGGGAACCTTTGTACTGCTTGAAGGCTGTTCTTTTTGCCTTTATTTTTTCAGCCACCTCCTTTGAGAACCAAATCATTTTTTCTCTTACTTTTGTTTACTTTTCTAACATTGAGATTTGTGACTGTTGCAACCGTCCCTTTCCAACTGCTTCACTCCGCCTACCTCTCTTTGTTTGCTCCTCCTCATGCTGCGGATGGATGCCTGGCTACCGCAGCGTCTGCCTGCTATCCTCTCCAGCGTCCCCGGACTGGCTTGGGCGCTGCCTCCCGCCATACTCTGCTTGTACCATAGGGCGCGCCCGCCGCGCAGCCCTTTTTATTTCCTACTTGGCGCGAACCTCCAGGGCATCCCCCCCCCCCGTGATGATGTCGTGATGCCTGGATATTTAAGGCCTACAATGTTTGCTAGCCTTTGAGTTAGCAAGGGTATTCCTAAGGGAATCCTTCGGATGGGATTCGCTCTCCGTACCCAGCTACACTGCCTCTCCAATCTATATTGGACTTTCTAATGCTAACGGGGTACCTGCTCCTCGGGGGTACCCGCTCCTCGGGGGCCTCACTTGCTTTCCAGATGCTATCAGGAAACCAGTACTTGCTCCTCGAGGGCCCATGTTCCCTGACTCGCTGCCTGCTCCTACCTTGTCTTTTGCCTGGAAGGATTTGCTAATCTTCAACATCAGTGAGTACTACCATCTTCACCTCAGAGCTGTTCCCTGGAACCAGGCCCTCGCTCCTCGAGGGCCTGCCTCCGTTCCAGCCCCAGTGCCATCTCCGTGGAACTGCTGCATGAGTACATCATCTGCAAGCCTTCCAGCTCTCAGGGTTCAGATACTCGCTCCTCGAGGGTCTGCTCTCCCTACCCTGGAGATCTCCTTACTGGAGTTTTGTATATTCTCCACTGTACTCATTATCTCAGTTCTTTCCACTTCAGCACTGCTACCAGAGGAGTCGCTGTTCCAGCACCTGAGGGATATCAGCCCTGCCGGGCTATTCCAGTTGCTCACTACTGCCACCTCTGGTGGCTTCCTTACACAGTCTAATAAAAGATCAAACTGTGTTTGTGTGTCCTGAGCTAAGCCTGACCTGTGGCCCCTCACGGGACTTCCCCCTGTGGGCATGGTCAGCTGCCACAGTGTCCAAGGGTCCACCCAAACCTCACAGTTTACAACAATGACCTTTGTAGTAGCTCCTTTTAATTAGGCCCACTGTTGTTCCACCTTACCCATTTTCTCCCAATCTTGTAGTTCTTCTTCCAGATATGCTCCCATTTTGATAAAGTCTGTATTTTTGAAATTCAAAATCCAGATCATCATGTGACTTTTCATGATCCTATTTGCTATATCAAACCATACTGTCTGATGATCACTGGTGCCCAGGTGAGCAAATACCCGGACATTAGAGACATTATCCCTATTAGTGAGCACCAGGTTGAGTATCACATCCTCTCTCATGGGTTCTATTACCATTTGTTTGAGCAAAGCCCTTTGAAGAGAATCCACTATCTCTCTACGTCTTGTAGATACTCCAATCAACATCTGTAAGATTAAAATCTCCAATGAGCAACACTTCGGCCTTCTTTCCCACCTTTTGGATGTTTTCAATCAGATCACTGTCCAGTTCTTCTATTTGACTCTGAGGCCTGTAGACCACCAATGTAAAAAGAAGTGCTATCTTTTTTTTTTAGGACAGAGATAATGTTTCTTCCCTACCCCATGTCCTTGTATTTCAGTTGCTGGGATATTGTTTTTGATGTAAAACTTTCAACACCGTAGGGGTCTCCCTTTTTGTCCATCGCGGTAAGTCTTTTAATTTTTTCCGTCTGTTCCGAAACCGTTAAACTGTGCCTGAAAGTCATTGACGGCTGTCCGACTCTCATAATGGCTATGGGTTTCAAAAAGTGCCCGAATTGTTGCCGCACCATGTCCATTACGGACCCACATTTAGAGTGTGTACTCTGTCTCGGCGAGGGACACGACGTCTCGACGTGCCCAAGATGCGCCGGGATGACGCCGAAAAGCAGAAGACTGCGGATGGAGAAAATGGAGCATTTGTTCCATCTCCAATTAATGCCATCGACATCCGAACAGTCGTCTTCGGCTGGAGCGATAAGAAACGTCGTCCCTAAAAAACGGAGACCGATGAAGCAGGGGATCGGCTGTCACCAACCCCTTTAAAGTCTTCGATAAAATCTGTCGGTCATCGAGAAGGGCGTCGAGCATAGGCAGAAGCATCATCATCGGAGACCTCATGATCCCGAAATCGATCTGATAACCGGAGCTCCATCAATGGATCCCGAATCAGTGCCAAAGAAACCTCGAAGAGAGGATGCTCCACCGAGGCCTTCCACACCAAGGCAATCCCCACCAATATCGATGCCAGGAACTGTATCTCCTCAGAGCCCTGCGGAGGTACCGGAATCGCCTTCACTGTCTCCCCCCATAGCTACTCTGGTTTCACCAGCTATGCAGGCAGAACTGGACGGTTACATCCACCAGGCAGTTAGAGACGCGATCCTCGATATGCCTCCGATGCCAGCACCGACTCTGCCATCGAGGCCAGCACCATCGCCGGTACCGGCTCCTCTTCCGTCACCAGTGCCTATACCGATGCCATTACCGACTCCATCGCCGGTTCCACCGATGCCAATGCTAGACATATCCTTTTTTGCGCCAATTTTAGAAAAATTGGACACGCTCATCGGTGCCATTCTGGTAAAATCACCAGAGATACCGATGCCAGCACCGAGGGAAGAGGAAATAGTAAAGGAAATACCTATGCCTTAACCACTCCCAGGTCCATCGGGAATCACACGTCCACCGTTTTCTCCACTGTTTCCGTAGAAACCCCTGAAGAAACCGTTGATGCCAACTGTACCCATTCCATCGACGCCTCCTCGTCCACATTCACCGGATACCTGGGACGATCCCAATACTGATACTTCTTCAGAGGAAGTCCTCTCAGAACCTTTCCCTCCAGAGGAAAGAAGGAAATCCCCTCCAGAGAATCTTTCCTTCTTCAATTTCATCAAGGATATGGCTGACACCATCCCCTTCCAGCTTGAATCTGAAGAGGACACCAGACAAAAAACTCTGGAAGTGTTACAGTTCATGGACCCACCTAAAGAGGTGCTGGCAATTTCAGTTCACGAAGTCCTTGTTGACTTGCAACACAGGCTATGGGAGCATCCCTGTACCATACCACCGGTGAATAAAAGGACTGATGCTACATATCTAGTCCAGCATATCCCAGGCTTCCAAAAAACTCAATTACCTCCTCAATCAGTAGTAGTTGAGTCAGCTCAAAAGAAATCCAAACGAATAAAGCCTCATTCATCTAATCCACCTGGAAAGGACAATAGATTCTTGGATAACATAGGCAGAAAAATGTTTCAGGGATCCATGTTGGTCTCCAGAATTGCATCCTACCAACTATATATGACGCAATATCAGCGTAATTTATGGGAACAAATCCAAGAACTCTCTGAAACTCTCCCCCAGTAATTCCAAGATTCTTTCATTTCCATAATCCATAAGGGCCTGGAAGCTGAGAAACAAGTTCATGCAGCTTAAGATAGTTTCGAGACTGCATCAAGAATGTTGGCCACAGGTATAAGGCCTCCGACCTGAGACCAGAAGTACAGGAGAAACTCGCTGATCTCCCTTGCGTAGGGGACAGTCTCTTTGGAGATAAAGTAAAAGAAGCAGTTTCTCAGTTAAAAGAGCATTCGGAAACCTTGAGACAGCTTTCCTCTGTGCCTCAGGAGTCTCAACCTTCATCAGGAAGACTCCCAAGGAAAGAATCTAAACAGCCATACTACAGGCCAAGACGTTACTATCCACCTCCTGCCAGTGGAAGGTCATCTAGGCCAGCTCAAAGAACACAGACCCGACAACCAAGAGCACCTAGAGCTCAACCCCCTCCACAAACAGGGTCAACTTCCGGATTTTGAGATCACATCAGAGAACAGCAGCCTGTCAACCAATCCGACCCCAAATTTGCCAGTAGGAGGTCGGATCACTTTCTTCCAACACAATTGGTCACATATCACTACAGACCAATGGGTACTCTCCATAACATCTCAAGGGTACCACCTGGACTTTCTCACTGTACCAAACGATACTCCACCCACCTCCTCTTGGACAGTAAACTATCAATCCACACTCCTGCAAGAAGAATTATCCAACCTTCTGAGAGCCAGGGCCGTGGAACCAGTTCCCTGGCCATGGAACCAGTTCCCTGGCCTCAGCAGGGCAGAGGATTCTACTCCCGTTATTTCCTCATTCCAAAGAAAACAGGAGGCCTACGTCCCATATTGGACCTCCGGAAACTCAACAAATACCTGAAAAAAGAAAAATTCAGGATGGTGTCATTTGGCACCATGCTACCTTTACTTCAAAAAGGAGAATGGCTCTGTTCTCTGGATTTTCAAGACGCTTACGCTCACATTCCAATATTCCCTCCTCATCGCAAGTATCTGCGATTCCTGGTAGGAAGTCAACATTTCCAGCACAGGGTGCTACCATTCGGTCTCGCTTCAGCACCTAGAGTGTTCACAGAGTGCCTGGCAGTGGCAGCTGCCCACTTGCACAAGAAAGTGCAAGTGGGCAGCTGTGCCCTTACCTGGACGATTGGCTCATCAGAAGCCAAACAAGACAAGGAGCTCTCAACTCTCTCAAGCTCACAATCACTCTACTCCATTCATTGGGATTCCTCATCAACTACCAGAAATCCCACTTCACACCATCTCACCTGTTACAATTCATCGGAGCAGAATTAAACACCATAACTTCAAAGGCTTTCCTTCCAAAAAACTGTGCACAGACTCTCGCCTCATTAGCAGGCTCTCTCCGCACACACACTCAAATAACAGCTCATCAATGCCTCACACTTCTAGGTCACATGGCCTCCACAGTTCACGTCACTCCTATGGCAAGATTAGCCAAGAGAGTCACTTAGTGGACACTCAGAAGGCAGTGGAGACAAGCCATTCAACCGCTGTCTTATCCAATTCAAGTAACTCAACAACTACGGTCCTCTCTCCTATGGTGGACGAACGAGGACAACTTGCTCACCGGCCTACCTTTTCAGCAACTGATTACGCAAGTAACATTAACTACAGATGCATCCACCTTCGGCTGGGGAGCACACATTGGTCATCTGCAGACTCAAGATACTTGGACAAGACTCGAAGCTACATTTCAGATAAACTTCCTAGAGCTTCGAGCTATACGCTATGCGCTGCATGCGTTCAAGGACTGCCTTTCACACAAGACTTATTCTGATACAAACAGACAACACAGTAGCCAAGTAGTACATCAACAAACAGGGAGGTATGGGGTCGTATCTCCTTTGTCAAGAAGCAGCACAGATTTGGGACTGGGCCCTAACACACTCAATATTTCTCCGGGCCACTTATCTGGCAGGCATCCACAATGTAGTGGCAGATCGCCTCAGTCGACACTTCCAACCTCACGAGTGGTCTCTGGATCCAAATGTGGTGACCAAGATCTTTCGGCGTTGGGGGTCATCCACCAGTAGACGTCTTTGCATCACAAATGAATTACAAAGTGGACAATTTTTGCTCCCTGTACAAGCAGAGAAACCGCTTACCCAGGAACGCCTTTGCTCGCCACTGGAACTCAGGCCTTCTATACGCGTATCCCCCGATACCGCTAATACCCAAAACTCTAGTGACGCTACAACAGGGCAAAGGGTCCATGATACTCATGGCCCCATATTGGCCTCGAAAAGTGTGGTTTCCCATACTCCTCGATCTCTCGATCAAGGACCCAATTCGCCTGGGCACAGCACCCACTCTCATAACTCAGGATCAGGGCAGGTTGCGTCATCCCAACCTTCAATCCCTATCCCTCACAGCATGGCTGTTGAAAGCTTGATTCTACAACCTCTCAATCTTTCAACTAATGTCTCTCAAGTGCTTGTAGCTTCACGTAAACTCTCCACACGAAAGAACTATCGTGCTAAATGGAAACGTTTTACCATGTGGTGCACACAAAACAGTATGGACCCTTTTTCCTGCACTACATCATCTTTATTAGACTATTTATGGCATCTCTCAGACTCTGGCCTTCAGACCTCATCTGTAAGAGTGCATTTAAGTGCAATCTCAGCTTATCACAATACCGTTGGAGATGCACCCAGTATCAGTGCAACCCCTCGTTAGTAGGTTTATGAGAGGTTTAATTCAACTTAAACCTCCACACCGACCACTAGTCACAGAATGGGACCTAAATGTGGTCTTAACAAGGCTCATGCGTTCTCTTTTTGAACCCATGGATTCCTGTGATGTTAAATTTCTCACTTGGAAAATGATTTTCTTAATAGCCATCACATCTGCTAGAAGGGTTAGCGAGTTACAAGCACTTGTCACATACTCACCCTACACAAAATTCTTACATGATCGAGTGATACTCCGTACACACCCAAAATGTCTTCCCAAGGTAGTTACGGAATTCCACTTGAATCAATCCATCATCTTGCCTACTATCTTCCCAAAACCTCACTCTCACCAAGGAGAGAGGGCTTTTACGCACCTTGGACTGTAAACGTGCGCTTGCATACTACTTACATCTCACTACAGCCCATAGGAAATCCACCCAGCTCTTTGTTTCTTTTGATCAAAACAAACCTGGAAAAGTGGTGGGCAAGCAAACTCTATCTAATTGCCTTGCAGATTGTATACAATTTTGTTATGAAAAAGCAGGCCTTCCTCTCCAGAGGCGAGTAAAGGCGCACTCAATAAGAGCAATGTCAACCTCAGTAGCACACTATCGTTCAGTGCTGACATATGTAAAGTCGCAACATGGAGTTCTCTTCACACCTTTGTGGCTCACTACTGTCTCGACAAGGAAGGTCGACAAGATTCAGCCTATGGACAATCTGTCTTAAAAGAACTTGTTTCCAGCATGATCCAACTCCTTCCACATCCAACCTTTCGTGATTTCAGGCTGCCTCATTTTTCCCAACAGTACACCAGTTGTTGTCCTTGTTGCACAAGTTGTATGCTGTTGGTCCACTACAAAGATGACTCAGCCTGTAGCTTGCTAATCACCCATATGTGAGGACTAGCATCCTGCTTGTCTTGGGATAAAGCAAAATTGCTTACCTTGTAATAGGTGTTATCCCAGGACAGCAGGATGTAGTCCTCACGAAACCCACCCGCCACCCCGTGGAGTTGGGTCCGATACATTTTATTATTTTATTTTTGGCTAATGCTAATTGCTACAAACAAGACTGAAGGGAGACCCCTGTGGCTCTAGGGATCATGGCATGCTGGGCATGCTCAGTAGGCTCAGGATGCCAGTCAAAAATTTCTAGAAACTTTGACACAGTTTTCCGGGATAGGGCTCCATCAGTGACGTCACCCATATGTGAGGACTGCATCCTGCTGTCCTGGGATAACACCTATTACAAGGTAAGCAATTTTGCTTTTTCACTCAATACACAATTAAACTCTGGAATTTGTTGCCAGAGGATGTGGTTAGTGTAGCTTTGTTTAAAAAAGGATTGGATAAGTTCTTGGAGAAGTCCATTACCTACTATTAATTAAGTTGACTTAGAGAATAGCCATTGCTATTACTAGCAACAGTAACATGGGATAGATTTAGTTTTTGGGTACTTGCCAGATTCCTATGGCCTGGATTGGGCACTGTTGGAAACAGGATGCTGGGCTTGATGGACCCTTGGTCTGACCCAGTATGGCATGTTCTTATGTTCTTAAACATGTTTAAGGAATAGCTCTCTGTTGACTCCATCTACCATAGAAGAAAAATTTGAGAAATGTAATGTTTGGATACCTTTTCCTGATAATGAATGTATTTTCTATCAAGTGTACATGTATGTATGTTTATTCTCATACTGACTGAGAGGCCAGAGGTTTTCTTTGTGTATTAATTGTGTTAATGATTTATATAATTCTGTTTTTTCTCTCCACAAGTACTGAAAAATGTCTTGCAGTATATGCTTTTCTCACAGGACAAGCAGGATAGTAGTCCTCACGTATGGGTGACGTCACAGGATGGAGCCCAATCACGGAACACTTTTATCAAAGTTTCTAGAACTTTGACTGGCCCCTACTGGGCATGCCCAGCATGGCACCAACCCTGCAGCCAGCAGGGGTCCCCCTTCAGTCTTCTTTTTTCCGCGCAGCAGTAGCCTCGTGGTTAAGGAGCTCTGACCACATTCCTGACAGGAATTTCTTCACGGACTTCTTTAAGGTTAAAGTTGCCCCACAGGGGTCCCTCCTCTTTCTTTACTCACCCGCGGTACTTCGGTAAGTTTTTGCCATTTTTTTCGTCGATTACCGTCAAGTTTGGCCCTCGTGGCCTACTGGCCATCGACCGTACCGCGGCTCAATTTTTTGCCATGGCGTCGGGTTTCCGTCGGTGCCCAGATTGTACGCACACCATGTCTATTACAGACCCTCATAGAGTCTGTGTATTGTGTTTAGGTAGTGAGCATGACGTCCTGACTTGCACCAAAAGGTCGCAAAGCCAGAATGGAGAAGATGGGACTCCTTTTCCGTGCTCACGCCCCGACGCCGTCCATCGCATCAACGTCATCGGAACCGGCACCGTCGAAGTCGCACCACCATCGACAACCGTCCAGTGACCGCCTGCCATCAACGTCTTCACGGCCATCGACTCCCATCCCTTCCCCCGAAGATCGAGGGGATCGGCGGGAGAAACATCGCCATCGGCATCGCAAGTCTCGGACCCTCGAGGAACCGAAGCCATCGAACTCGATACCATCCGAACCTCCATCGAAGAAGCCCCGGCCAGGAGTGGCACCGTCCACCCCTGCGACCGAGACATCGAGGCAACCCTCACCCGATCGGGGTTTGGGAGTCGCGATTCTGCCTGTAAAGGTGGTCCCTCCGGCTCTGCCTCAGCCTCCCTCTTCTGTTACGGAGCCAGGTCTTGTTACCTCAGGTCTCCGGGAAGAACTGGACCGGCTGGTCCAGGAGGCCATCGACAAGGCGATGCAACGGCTCCAGTTCCCTCTGGCACAGACTCCGGCACCGAGAGTGGAACCGGTCACTGACCCGATTCCAGCAGCGCTGGCACCGCTGCTTTCTCGGATGGAAGCGCTCATGACCGCCCTTCCACCGGTAATTCCTGGGTCGCTGACAGCCCCGGTGTTCTCCCCGATGACAGCTTCATCAGGAGGAGAAACACCGTTCCGCATTCCTCCTTCGGGAGTTGTGTCTCAGCCATCGATGCTGTGTCGTCCCTCGCCACCGATTCATTCATCGGGGGTGATACGCACATCGGCGCCATCAATACCTTCGATGCCGGCACCGATGCCCGCCAGGGCTTCTCGGTGCCCCCGGTGATTCCTTCGACTTTCTCGGAGCCTCAGCCGGGACCTTCGGGTATCCAACCCCCTCCTGGTCCTACAGGTCAGCCCGCTGATCCTTATGACACCTGGGGGGATGATACGTCCACAGACACCGATGATTTACCTTCACCACCCTCTCCTACTGAAAGTAGAAAGCGTTCTCCTCCAGAGGACCTCTCTTTCATCAGTTTTGTGAAGGAAATGTCGGAATTGGTCCCTTTTCAACTTCAGACGGAGCAAGATGACAGGCACCAGATGGAGCTTCTCCAATTCCTGGATGCCCCTAAAGTGATCACTTCCATTCCAATTCATCAGGTTTTTCTTGACCTTCTAAAAAAGAATTGGGAGAATCCTGGATCCATTGCTCCAGTACATAAAAAAGCTGACTCTACTTATCTCGTACAGTCAGCACCTGGCTTTCACAAACCTCAGCTTGACCACCACTCAGTAGTGGTTGAATCAGCCCAAAAGAAAGCAAAAAGAACGAAGCCATACTCATCTATACCTCCTATCAAAGAACACCTAACACCCGGGCAGGACCGACGCCGATTGCGAGGCAAGGCAGGCTCCGTTCACTTCCCCTGCAAACCACGCGACAAAAAGCCCGCCCCCGAAAGCCAGCGAACCAATCAACAGACGGCTGCAAGGCAGCCAATCGGCTGAGGCCCAGCGGCCCTTTAAAATTAATAGAACACCCAGACGCCGCGCGTCGAACGCCGCACGCCGAAGGAGCGCGTCAAAGGGGCTGGCCCCTTTGTGCGCCCCTTCATGCAGCCCTTAGTGGAGGCCTCTGCAGTCACTCCGGGATAACACCGTCCCTTACACACAACTGTCCACGCATTGCAGACAATAGCCGGACTATTTATTTATTTTTAATTTTTATAGACCGAAGTTCTTGTAGGAACTACAAATCAATCCGGTTTACATACAACTTTTAAATGCCCAAAAAGAGTAGTGGGCTTTACATAGAACAGTTGATCAATAAAACAGGTAACAATAGAACTAACAATAAATTATGGAACAAATAGAATAGATAACCAATTAAACATAGTAATGTAGTAATAAATATTATATAGAAAAAAAAAATATATATATATATATATATATAAAAGAGATAGAGTAAATGGAGTGTGAGTAAAGTATAAATACAAAGATGAAAGTATAAATACATACATACAAAGATAAATACATAAATTTATAAATTTATAAATACATAAATACAAAGATGAAAGTATAAATACAAAGATGGACTACTGCATTAAATGCAGAACAACTCCTAATCACAAACCAGGTCTCCAACAAAGTCCTTTTTCTAAAATAAAGACCATTACCCGGACCTCTCACCGACAATCCAGGTGCAATACCAACCCACCACCATTCACAACAGCTCACCTCCAAATTAACTTCGGCTACAACCTTCTCAAGAATCTAAGCATGGCAGTATCAGCCATTCCTATCATCCACAATTTCAAGAGACCCCCAGCCATAAAACAAGCTACACCACACTCTGCACACAAAAGATTCATCCCTATCATCATCTCACCCATAAACCAACTACTGGGCCTCTCTCTTTTCACCTTATCGCTGCTGAATGCACAGTCTCTGACAAAGAAAACTCACCTTCTTCATGACTATCTTCTGGAAACAAACACGGACCTATTTGCAATCACTGAAACCTGGTTAAAACCAGAAGACATCGCCTCAATCAACCAACTCCCCACCCACTCTTACAACATATTCTCTATCCCAAGACTTAAAAAACGAGGAGGTGGTCTCCTTCTCGCAGCAAAAAATACACTAGGAATGTCTCTACAAACTACATTATCCACTCATTCTCTAGAATTCGCAGTATTCAAATCCTCCCACCTACAAATAGGTCTTATATACGCCACCCCAGGATATCTTGAAGCCGATCCATCACCGTTGATTGAAAATATAGTTAAGCACATCGATACAGACAAACCAGCGATTCTCCTGGGGGACTTTAATCTCCACGTGGACACATCCCCTCGCTCACCTAGTTGCGAATCCTTCCTAGACACACTAAACTTCATGGGTTTCAAACAATTAATTAATGAACCCACACACAAAGCAGGTCATACGCTGGACCTCATTTTCATTAACCATGAACTTACTACTGCCTCCCAACCAAAATGCCTTCCAGTTCCTTGGTCAGACCACAAGCTGATCAACGCCGTACTAAACTTAAACCTACCTACCCCACCAAAAAAGCAGAATAACACAATCCAATTCAAGAAACTGTGCAGCCAGGAAACACTCAGCAACAGCCTATCTGTAGAGCTCAACCAACTGGACCTCACAAACGCGGACTCAGCCATATCTTCCTGGAACAACATCACCAAAAAAGTGGCTGACACTACATGCCCATCTATAACCAAAGCCTCCCAAGCAAACAAAGACAATAGGAAACCCTGGTACACCCCAAAACTAAAAACCATTAAACAGGATCTTAGAAAAAAAGAACAACATTGGCGTAAAAACCCAACAGCTGCTAACCTCACGGCATTCAAGTCCACGATGCACCTATACAGAATATCCATCCTCCAAACAAAAAGAGACTTTTACTCACAAAAAATCCACCACTTCATCTTCGACCCCAGAGCGCTTTTTTCTTTGGTTTCATCCCTCACTAAACCCCCACTTTCATCCATACCAGATGAGAAAGCGGCAAGCAAAGCAGAAGAACTTGCAACCTACTTCAAAAACAAAATCCCAAACCTACTAACTCAATCAAAGAATAACAAAAACACTACGACAGTAACACCACCAGTTGCCTCTCCTTCACAAAAGGCAAGATTTGGGGAATTTGAACCGACTTCATCTCTAGAGATCGAAAACATCATAAAAAAGCTCAAACCTTCTTCACATCCTCAGGATACCATCCCAACCAATCTCCTCATCACTTGCGCTAAAAAACCATCTCCAAACCCATTGCACAAATCATCAACTGCACTTTAGCCCAAGGGTTAGTCCCTGACCCTCTCAAAATGGCAATCATAAAACCACTCCTAAAAAAAACCTAATCTGTCGCCAGATAACCCAGCCAATTTTCGCCCAATAGCTAATCTACCCTTCATCGCAAAAATCTTGGAACGAGTTGCAAATAAACAACTAACAGAATACCTAAACGATAACAACATCCTCTCCCCATCGCAGTTCGGCTTCCGCAAATCTCGAAGCACGGAAACCCTCCTAATCTCATTAACGGACTCCATCTTACTGAATCTGGAAAAAAGACAGCCTTGTCTTCTCATCCTCCTAGACCTAACCGCAGCGTTTGACATGGTAAACCATAACACTTTAATAGATCGTCTGTCAGACATTGGTATTAGAGATGTAGCCCTCAACTGGTTTAAATCATTCTTACAGAACAGACAGTATAAGGTCAAAGTCAACAAGGAGGAATCTCAACCAGTCAACTGCAACTTGGGAGTCCCACAAGGATCTTCACTCACCAACCTTATTCAATATATACCTTCTCCCACTCTGCCAGCTCCTCCTCAATCTAAATCTCATATACTACTTATACGCAGACGATGTTCAGATACTGATTCCAATTACCGAATCTCTCCAAAAAACTCTGGACTTCTGGAACTCATGCCAACAAGCCATCAACAACTTGCTCACTAGCCTCAATTTGATCCTTAATCAAAACAAAACAAAATACCTCCTCATCTCCCAAGACGGAAACCCACACACACTCAATTACCAACCTGTCCTCACAAACTAACTTTGTCACCACAAGTCAGAAATCTAGGAGTTATACTAGATAACCAAATGAATTACAGATCTCTCATCAAGAACATCATAAAGGATGGATTCTTCAAATTACAAGTCTTAAAAAGACTGAGACCACTCCTCCACTTTCAAGACTTCCGATTAGTTCTACAAGCAATCATTCTCACAAAAATAGATTACTGCAACGCACTTCTACTAGGCCTCCCTGCTAACGCCATAAAACCTCTTCAGATGTTGCAAAATGCTGCTGCAAGGATCCTAACCAAGACTAACAAAAGAGAACACATCTCACCCATCTTAAAAAGTCTACACTGGCTTCCCGTCAAATTCAGAATACACTTCAAAGTGCTTTCATCAATCCACAAGGCACTACATAACTTTGCCCCACTCGAGGCTCAAAATCCCCCTCTCAAACTACACACCTCTACCAGGCCAGTGAGACAAGCCTACAAAAACAACCTTCAGATTCCACCGATTAGATCAACATTAAGTAAAAGAGCCTTCTTTACAGCCGGTCCCCAACTCTGGAACACTCTCCCGTCAGACCTCAGATTAGTGCAATGCCCCATTATATTTTAAAAAAGACTTAAGACTTGGTTATTCAACCAAGCGTTCTCATAAGCACCAGCATGCTGAACTATCCCTGCCAAGGACCCCTTCTTTGGTAACCTGCCAGAGATCTACATAGATCATCTCCAGAACCCTCAGGCCTTATATGAATCCTTGGCTGACTACAATCTATTACCCAGCTTTATACCTTTCACCTTGGTTTTTCTCATAAGCACCAGCCTGCTGAACTATCCCTGCCAAGGACCCCTTCTTTGGTAACCCCCCAGAGAACTATATAGATCATCTCCAGAACCCTCAGGCCTTATATGAATCCTTGGCAGACTACAATCTATTACCCAGCTCTATACCTTTCACCTTGGTTTTTAGCCTACATTAGGCTCTGTAGCATTTATATTTATGTTATGTTATTTACCCCATATATCTGTATCCAAGTTACATCTACCTGTTCATTGTAAGACATTAACCTGTCATTGTTTCTGTTGAGAATGTAAACCGAATTGATCAGTAACTCTGTTATTGGAAAGTCGGTATATAAAAGTGCTAGCTAAATAAATAAATAAATAAATAAAACACAAGTTCTTAGAAACCTTCTGATTTCCCTTCTAAACAGCCCTTCAAGAAGGACTCTAAGAAATCATTCTTCCGTACACGGAAGTATTATCCACCACCAACCAGATCCAGACCGACGAGGCCTTATCAAAAATCTCAGCCGCGCCAGCCTCGAAAGCAAAAACCGCAAGCAGCTCCCCAGCCAGGGCCTGCTTCGGGTTTTTGACTTTCACTTGGAGAGCGGAAGCCAGATCCCTCTACAAAGCATACCAGTGGGAGGTCGATTAGGTCACTTTCACGAAAAGTGGCACTCAATCACAACCGACCAATGGGTGCTAGCAATCATTGCTCAGGGTTACCACCTAAGCTTCTTAACTCTTCCACCGGACTCCCCACCTCTACAAACATGGGGACTAACCGGCCACTCTGTCCTTCTGGAGCAAGAGGTTTCCCTTCTTCTCCAGTCAAAGCAATAGAACCTGTCCCTCTTTCACAACAAGGCCTAGGATTCTATTCCCGGTACTTTCTGATTCCAAAAAAGTCAGGAGGACTCCGTCCAATTCTGGACCTATGAGCCCTCAACAAGTACCTTCAAAGAGAGAAGTTCAAGATGGTAACCTTAGGCTCTCTTCTACCTCTGCTACAAAGAGGAGACTGGCTCTGCTCTCTAGACCTCCGAGTCTAGAGAGCAGAGCGGAGATACTTGCGATAGCTCCGGCTCATCGCAAGTATCTCCGCTTTTTAGTAGGCCAAAAGCACTACCAATATCGATTGCTCCCTTTCGGCCTAGCATCGGCACCACGAGTTTTCACCAAATGCCTCGTAGTTGTCGCAGCCTTTCTCAGGAAGGAAGGTGTCCATGTCTACCCCTATCTGGACGACTGGCTGATCAGGGCCCCAACCCAGCAAGTTGGTCGGTCCTCCCTGAACCTGACCATTCACACTCTAATATCTCTAGGATTTCTCATCAATTACGAGAAATCCTATTTACTCCCATCTCAAACCTTATCTTTCATTGGGGCAGACTTGGACACCTTACAGGCAAAAGCCTTTCTTCCTCAACAGCGAGTTCAAACCCTCGTGTCTCTAGCTCACCAGTTGCAGTCTCAACACACAGCAACAGCTCACCAATTCCTCGTCCTGCTGGGACACATGCTGTCCTCAGTCTATGTGACACCAATGGCAAGCCTGGCCATGAGAGTCATGCATTGGACTCTGAGGTCACAATGGATTCAAGCCACTCAGCCTCTGTCAACCATTGTTTACATCACCGACGCACTCCGTCTATCTCTCGCCTGGTGGAAAGATCACACCAAACTCCTCCAGGGACTGCCTTTTCACCTACCAGATCCTCAAATCATTCTCACCACCGACGCTTCCAACATCGGTTGGGAAGCCCATGCAAACAATCTACAGACGCAAGGATTTATTTTATTTATTTATTTAAAAATATTTCTACACCAGATACATTTTCTGGAACTTCGAACGATGCGATATGCTCTCAGAGCTTTTCAAGATTGCCTATCAAATCACGTCATCCTGATTCAGACGGACAACCAGGTGGCCATGTGGTACATCAACAAGCAAGGCGGCACAGGCTCCTTCCTTCTGTGTCAGGAAGCTGAGCAGATCTGGACGGAAGCGCTCTCCCGCTCTATGTACCTCAGGACCACCTACTTGCCGGGAGTGAACAATGTCTTGGCAGACAAACTGAGCCGTGTCTTCCAACCGCAAGAGTGGTTGCTCAATCCATCGGTAGCGATCTCTTTCTTCCAGCAATGGGGTTATCCCCAAATAGACCTCTTTGCGTCCCCTCAGAACCACAAAGTGGACAATTACTGCTCCCTAATTCGGAGCAAGCACTCTCGGCCCAGAGATGCATTCTCCCTCACGTGGGCAATCGGTCTGCTTTATGCATTCCCTCCACTTCCTCTTCTCTCGAAGACTCTCGTGAAGCTACGTCAGGACAAAGGAACCATGATCCTGATAGCACCTCACTGGCCGCGCCAAGTGTGGTTTCCCATACTCCAGGATCTCTCCATCCACAGGCACATTCCCTTGGGAACGGACCCGCATCTGATCACTCAAAACGATGGATGCCTACTCCATCCCAATCTTCAAGCCTTGTCCCTGACGGCATGGATGTTGAAAGGTTAATCCTTCAACCTCTTAACCTTTCTGAATCAGTTTCTCGTGTCCTGATTGCTCCACGGAAGCTTTCCACAAGAAAATCTTATTGCTATAAATGGAAAAGGTACACATCATGGTGCACTTCCCAGTCCCTTGATCCCTTTTCCTGTCCAATCCCAAAATTCTTGGACTATCTCTGGCATTTATCAGAATCCGTTCTAAAGACCCTCTTCCTTTAGAATGCATGTCAGTGCAGTAGAGCCGCCTTCCATAAAGGAATCGGGGATGTCCTTATTTCGGTACAACCCCTCGTAATACGATTTCTTAAAGGCTTGCTCCATATCAAGCCACCTTTACATCCTCCGGCCCCTTCTTGGGACCTTAATCTGGTTCTCGGTCGGCTCATGAAACCACCTTTCGAACCTCTCCACTCCTGTGACCTTAAATCTCTCACATGGAAAGTGTTATTCCTTTTAGCTATCACTTCTGCTCGCAGGGTTAGCGAGTTACAGGCCCTAGTCACCTATCCGCCTTACACTAAACTTCTGCAAGACCGGGCGGTACTCCGCACTCACCCTAAGTTTTTGCCCAAGGTAGTTTCAGAGTTTCACATTAATCAATCCATCATACTACCTATCTTTTTTCCCAGGCCTCACTCCAACCCAGGGGAACAGACTCTGCATACCCTTGACTGTAAATGTGCTCTAGCCTTCTATCTAGACCGTACAGTTGCCCACAGGAAGAGCACTCAGTTATTCTTCTCTTTCCATCCAAACAAATTAGGGCAACCTGTGGGTAAGGAGGCTCTTTCCTCCTGGTTGGCGGATTGCATATCTTTCTGCTATCAGCAAGCAGGCATTCCTTTCCAAGACCGTGTTAAAGCACACTCTGTGAGGGCCATGGCGACTTCAGTAGCACACCTACGATCGGTGCCGCTTCCTGACATTTGCAGAGCTGCTACCTGGAGCTCACTCCATACTTTCGCAGCCCACTATTGCTTGGACAAAGCCGGAAGACAGGATTCCATCTTCGGCCAATCTGTCCTCCGTAACCTTTTTCCAACGTGACGTACCAACACCCTTCTGCCTGCCCGGTGGGGTTCAGGATGCCCTTTGCCAAATTCCACCCCAGTTGTTGTGCCTGTTGCACGCCGTTGGATACATTTGGTGCATGTTCGGACATCCTCAGCTCGGTACTCACCCATATGTGAGGACTACCATCCTGCTTGTCCTGTGAGAAAGCAAATGTTGCTTACCTGTAACAGGTGTTCTCACAGGACAGCAGGATGTTAGTCCTCACGAAACCCGCCTGCCGCCCCGCGGAGTTGGGTTCATTTTATTTTATTTTTCGACACTACCTGTAGCTTTTAAAAAAAGACTGAAGGGGGACCCCTGCTGGCTGCAGGGTTGGTGCCATGCTGGGCATGCCCAGTAGGGGCCAGTCAAAGTTCTAGAAACTTTGATAAAAGTGTTCCGTGATTGGGCTCCATCCTGTGACGTCACCCATATGTGAGGACTAACATCCTGCTGTCCTGTGAGAACACCTGTTACAGGTAAGCAACATTTGCTATACTTTATGTGATGTTAAAGTACTCCATAAAATATTGATTTTAAAAAATCTAAGTAAAATTGCTTACCTGTAGTTGTCCTCTGATAATTGTAGAACAATGTTACACTTCCCATCCCTCTGCACTCTTTGAGGGTTTCTTTATTTCTTACAAAATGTTGAGCTTTGTTAGATTAGCTGACAGGCAGCTGGTCTGGCAGACCATAGGAAGCCTCCAGCATATAGTTATTTTTCTGTAAAGCTCTGGGAGTGGATTCTGATGCATGCAGTATAGGTGGTGTATGCCTGAAGTGAGTATACATTTTTGTTAAGCTGATTTGGTGCTTTTTTTCAGGCGCCTGTATGAGAAATATAGCTTATTTGTTTTTTTTAATACTAATTTTTAATAGTATCAAAAGTCAGCAATTTCCTAGCGTGTAGCAGATGGACTCAAAACAAATGGGTATAGTGTGCTCATGCTAGCAGTTGGAGACGGATCTGACGTCAGCACGGGTACATATACCCCCACAGGAAGTGCCGCAAATCAGTAATTTCCGTCTCCAAAGCAGTTTGGAGCTACCTCACGCTCGCTGAGCGTGTTTCCAAATTCTAACGACTAAATTCCTAGAAGAAACCTATTGAAGTCAAGCCCCACACTCCTGCGGTGATACCTGGCGGTCACTCACCCAGTTGAGTTTCCCGAGTTGACTCCTGTGGTCCCTCGGAGGTAAGAGCCTCGGTCCGGTGGCCGGTTCGCGGCAGGGACCTAGCCCCCGAGTGAGAAGGGCTCGAGCGCGGCTTGGCCCCCGAGCGAGACGAGTTTGGGTGCGGCCTAGAGGCAGCCTCGGTCCCGGCGTGGACTTGGCCCCCGAGCGAGACGGGTTCGGGAGCGGCCTAGAGGCAGCGGGCGCACTTCCTTATGTGCGGCGGTTGAAGGTACTCTCCCCCCGCAGCCGGGAAGCGCCGAACACAAGGTAAGGTGTATATCTTTACTTGGTCTCCGAGGAAGTGTGGATTAGCTGGGCCTGCCTACGAGGCAGCACGCCAAGGAGGTCGCCATTCTGCCTGCCTACTCACCTTCGCCAATAGCCACACGTTGCTAACCGCACATGATAGGCGCACGTTGTTAGCGCACGCGATAGGCGCATGTTGTTAGCGCACACGATAGGCGCCTGTTCGCAAGTTGTACGCCGCCCGTGTATAGGCGCACATTTATCAGACGCCCTTGTATAGGCACACATGTATAAGACGCCCGTGGATAGGCGCACGTTTATAAGACGCCCGTGGATAGGCGCACGTTTATAGGCGCACGTTTATTAGATGCCCGGGGATAGGCGCACGTTTATTAGACGCCCGGGGATAGGCGCACGTTGATAAGACGCCCGGGGATAGGCGCACATTTATAAGACGCCCGTGGATTGGCGCACATTTATAAGACGCCCGTTCTAGGTGCATGCTGTTACTCACACTTGTTAAGCGCACATCATTGGACGATACCGAATTTCAGGCGAATGGAGCATGAGAGAGCCCATGCGGCCGCAGAGCCGGCACCTCCAGAATCTGGCATGAAAGCTCTAAGCCTCTGCTCAGCAAGCAACCTCAGAGCCACACAGAGCGAGGAAGCAGACTCACTATGTGCCCAATGTGAGGAGGCCATGGGAGTCCCAGGACAGGACCGGCCCCAGCCCAGCGGTTCCTCCGGGAGCACACCGGACTTAGCGGGCTGCGGCAAGCAACCAGAGAACCTGAGAGACCTGGTGCCCCTACGGCCAGATCCGGCTTCGCTTTCCTGGGTGGAATTATTCAAAGGGATTCACGCCTTTGTCCAGATGCAGTCTGCTTCCTCGAATAGGTCTTTCCGTCCCGGTTGATCCGGGTCCCTGGACCCTCGAGACCTAGGCGCAGCCACTCACCACCCGACAGCCCCGCTTATGGGGATTCGGATTGCTCCCCGGACAGTGGAGGAGCCCCCCGAGGAGGGTGAACTTCCCTCAGAGATAGAGCCATATCGGACCATGAGGGCGCTTCTTCCAGAAAGAGGATCTTTCAGGCCTGGTCTCGCAATGCCTATCGGAGCTGGCCATTCCGGGCCAGGATACCCCAGGGGACCCTAAAATGAACCCCCTGTTAGAGGGCCTGCGCCAACTGGCTCACCATTTTCCCCTCTTACAGGCAGCACAGCAGCTAATCGATCTGGAATGGAAGGCATCGGAGGCCTCATTTAAAGGGGGTCGGGCCTTGGCAGGCATGTACCCTCTGGATCCGGCATCCAAGGAGCTGTTGGCGTGCCCCAGGGTAGATGCCATAGTTAACGCAATAGTGAAGCACACCACCATTCCGGTTGAGGGGGGAGCGTCCCTCAAGGATTCGCATGACCGACGCATGGACACCATTCTGAAACAAGCCTTTGAGGTAGCAGCCATGTCCCTACGAATCGCGACCTGCTGCACCGTGGTGACGCGCCCCTGTTTATCACAGGCGAGAAACAACACCCAGGGAGCAGACATGGAATCAGCTCTCACATTTCTCACTGACGCAGCCTCCGACCTCGTTCATACGGCAGCCAAGGGAGTCTCCTCTTCAGTGGCAGCCAGGAGGCAGCTTTGGCTATGTCATTGGGCGGCCGACTCGTCCTCCAAGACACGACTCACAAGAATGCCCTTTAAGGGTTCCTTACTGTTCAGCAGCGATCTCGAGAGCTGGGCTACTAAATGGGGTGCCTCCCCATTACCCCGTCTACCAGAAGACAGGGCGAGGAGGAGCCAGCGTTCTTTTTCTAGACCATCTAGAGGTAGAAATTCGCAGCGCTTCAACCCTTACAGGACTCGCTATCGAGCACCTCGTTCCCAGGCCAGGAACCAGTCCTTTCGGACTAAGCATAACAAGAAGAGAGAACCGGCTCGGGTTCCGGCCCCGGCCGCAACCCACAATGACAATCAGCCGACCCATCCGGGGGTAGCAGCCATAGGGGGCAGGCTAACCCTCTTCTACCCCAGGTGGGTCGAGATTACTTCGGACCAGTGGGTCCTCGCCATCATCCGAGAGGGATATTACCTGGATTTCTTTCGGCTTCCGCCGAACAAGTTGTGTGGAATCTCCTTGTTCACCGCTCAAGGCAGCGGGCACTAGAAGTGACCTTACAGAGGCTCCTGGCCCTAAAAGCCATAATCCCAGTACCTGCGGGAGAGGTAAATTCTGGGCATTATTCCATTTATTTCATAGTACCCAAGAAGGAGGGCACTTTCAGGCCTGTCTTGGACCTCAAGTCAGTCAACCGACACCTACGGGTCCCCAGCTTTCGCACGCTAAGATTCCTATCATTTTGGACTTCCCTCAGCTCCATCAAGGTTCAGGTAGCAGCGCTGTCTTGCTACGGTCCCAGGAGTGACGGCAACACCATTGCCAAACACCCCAGACGTCTCACGTTTCCTGAAAGGAGTCAACACATTCGCCTGCCACTGAAGTGGCCAGTGCCCTTGTGGAATCTCAACCTAGTATTGGAATTTTTGGCGGGATCAGCCTTCAGGCCCCTTTGAGGCCTGTCCCTCCATTTGTTAACCTTGAAGATGGTGTTCTTGCTGGCTGTGTGTTCAGCACGCCGCATCTCAGAGCTACAAGCACTATCCTGTCGTGATCCATTTCTCAGAATCACTCCAGAGGCTATCCATCTTCGTACAGTTCCATCCTTTTTACCCAAAGTAGTCTCACACTTTCACCTCAACCAAACCATATCCTTGCCTACCACAGAAGGTTTGAAGAAGTCGGAGGAAGGTCGAATGCTACGCCATCTCGACATCAGCAGACTGCTGTCCAGACACCTGGAAATGTCAGAAGCAGTACGAAAGACGGACCACCTGTTCGTCCTGCACAGCGGGAAGAAGCTAGGGGAAGCGGCCTCACGGCCAATCATCGCCTGCTGGATTAAAGAAGTTATCAAGGCAGCCTACATAGAGGCGGGAAAACCACCGCCTCTACAGGTCAAAGCTCATTCTACCAGAGCACAATCGGCCTCTTGGGCAGAAGCTAAGCTGCTGTCGCCGGCAAAGATATGTAAAGCGGCGACGTGGTCCTCCTTCCATACCTTCTCCAGATTCTACCGTCTGGACGTCCAGGCCATGGAGGCACAGCATTTGTGAGGGCAATCCTACACGGTCCTCGGGCAGCCTCCTGCCCAGTCCGAGAGTAGCTTTTGTACATCCCATTTGTTTTGAGTCCATCTGCTACCCGCTAGGAAATGTAGAGATTACTTACCTGATAATCTCGTTTTCCTTAGTGTATGCAGATGGACTCAGCATCCTGCCCGGCTGCCGGCATACATGGGGATTCACCGACTCACGGTAAGCCATGTTTTCTTATAATAGGCCATCCACCCTGCCGGGTGTCGACGCCTTCTGGTTGTGATCACTGGCGGTCTCCAGCTACTATCAATTGGTCAGGGTAATCCTGTTCATTTAATTGATCGGTCAGCTACAGCTTTTGCAAGGAAGATTACTGATTTGCAGCACTTCCTGTGGGGGTATATGTACCCGTGCTGACATCAGATCCGTCTCCAACTGCTAGCATGAGCACACTATACCCATTTGTTTTGAGTCCATCTGCATACACTAAGGAAAACGAGATTATCAGGTAAGTAATCTCTACATTTTTAAAATTATTTTTATATCATTTTTTCATAGTCACGCCATCTTCTATCAGGTCATGGAATATGATTTAAACTTGTATATAACTTGTGCTATTTAATAAATAAAAACTTCACCCAGATCGAGCATACTTTGACATTTAAACTAGCTAGACTAACTATGATAAATTAATCAACTTTGACCAAATCTAAATATGATACAGGTCTTGCTCTCTCTCTTCTACCTTGTGAAATCGCAGTGACCACAGACTGCACAGTTTCTTTTAAGAGCCACATAGAAAAGGCAAGAAATAAGACTAGCACCTGAAGCATCATCAATAACCTTGTAAACTCAAAATAGGGAATGCACTCAGCTACCATCATAACCATTGTGCTTTATCAATGTAACTTCAGCGCTGAGTACACATACCTGTTATTAGAAGACCAGACTCTAAAGGAGACCAGGCCAGCCAAATAGAGGAAAGCAGCAAACAGAGAGCTCTAGGCACGCTGTATAGTTACACTGTGGTAAAAAATGAAAACCACCTGAAGACATACAGTAACTTACAACAACAGAAGTAATAACACAACAGCTGTGACTGCCTGTAAGAAGATATTTATTTATTTATTTAACATTTTCTATACCGACCTTCATGACAAGATTCACATCAAACCGGTTTACATGGAACTTAGGGACTAACTAAATAACCATATAACAGGAAGGCCAAAGCACAGTTACATATAACAGGGAGATTGAACTTGGGGGCTAGAATAGCCAGGAATTAAAAGGAAAGCAAAAACTAGAGGTTGAATACATATGTATATACTGGGGCTGGACAGGGAGTCTAGCCAATTAGGCTGAGTCTGATTGAGAAGTATGTTGATATGTTAGAACTTAAGGGAAGGCTTGGAGGAAAAGCCAAGTCTTACGTTTTTTTCGGAAGGTTAGAAGGCAGGGTTCCAATCTTAGGTCAGTCGGTAAGTTGTTCCAGATGACGGGGCCCGCTGTGGAGAGTGCACGTTCTGTGGTGGAAGTTAGACGCGTGGATTTAGTTGGTGGGACTTGAAGTGTTCCTTTATATGCTTCTCTGATGGGTCTTGCGGATGAGTAAAGTTTGAATGGGATCTGAAGGTCTAGAGGTAGTTGATTGTGGATGGATTTGTGGATTATGTTGAGTGCCTTGTGCAAGATTCTGTATTTTATTGGCAGCCAGTGCAGGTTTCGGAGTATGGGAGTGATGTGAGCTCCCCGGTTAGTATTGGTTAAGATTCTAGCTGCTGCATTCTGGAGCATCTGTAGTGGTTTGGTGATGGAGATAGGGAGCCCCAAGAGGAGAGTGTTGCAATAGTCAGTTTTAGAGAACAGTGTTGACTGGAGGACAGTTCTGAAGTCCTGGAAATGAAGAAAGGGTTTGAGTCTTTTCAGAGCTTGAAGCTTATAGAAACAGTCCTTTGTGATATTGTTGATTGCTTTCTTTAAGTTCAGATGTTTATCAAGGATTACTCCTAAGTATCTTACTTGAGTGGACTGGAGGTTAGGGACTGTCTGAACGGTGCTGTCCAAATGGTCGGGGGAGATAAGAAGGATTTCTGTTTTGGCTGCATTGAGAACCAGGTTCAGGCTGATGAGTAGGCGGTTAATGGACTTAAGGCAATTCTCCCAGTAGTTAAGCATTTTTGGAAGGGATTCTTTTATAGGGATCAAGATCTGAACGTCATCTGCTTAGAGGTAGTGTATTAAGTTTAGGTTTGTGAGCAGCTGACAGAGGGGCAGTAAGTAGATATTGAAGAGGATAGGGGATAGAGAAGAGCCTTGGGGGACGCCTAGTGTTGATTTGAAATTAGGGGATTCTTTGTTATTGGTTCCAACCTTAAAGCTTCTGTTGTTGAGGAAGGAGTTGAACCATCTGAGAGTGTATCCAGATAATCCAATGTCTGAGAGGCGATTTAGAAGGATGGTGTGGTTCACGGTGTCGAACGCCACAGATATGTCTAAGAGGACAAGCAGGAATGAGAGCCCTTTGTCTAGGCCCAAGAGGATGTGGTCTGATAGGGAGATGAGGAGGGTTTCTGTACTGGATGATTTACGGAAGCCGTACTGGGAAGGGTATAGGATTTTGTGTTCCTCCAGGTAGTCTGAGAGCTGTGTGTTCACCACTTTCTCTGTGAGTTTCGCTAGAAAAGGGAGGTTGGATATGGGTCGGAAGTTGGAGAGTTCTTTTGTGTCCAGGTTGGGTTTCTTCAAGAGGGATTTGAGGGATGCCGTTTTTAGCTCATCCGGGTAGATTCCTTGGGCTAGGGAGCAGTTTATGATGTCAGCCAGAGATCTGGAGATAGCTCCCGGGATGAGGAGCAGAAGTTTAGTTGGGATGTGGTCCGTCGGATGGCTGGATGGTTTCAACTTCTTGAGGGTGGATTCAATCTCCAGAGGGGTAGTGGGCTCGAAGGAGTCAAGAGTGGCTCCAGGGTAAAAAGTAGTGTTGGAGTTTAGGGTTGGGGGGATTGAGTTGGTAGGAAGAAGCGCTAGTATGTTTGCAATTTTATCCTGAAAGAAGAGTGCTAGCTCATTTGCTTTGGATTGAGCCTGGTCATCTGGGATGGTAGGGGGAGAGGGTTTAGTGAGTTGGGATACATAGGAAAACAGGGCCCTGGCATCATATTGAATATCATGAATTCTGCTGGCATAATAGTCTTTTTTTTGCCTGTAAGAGAGAGATCTTATAAATATGCATGGTGCATTTATAATCGGATAGTGTTGGGGGTCTTCCGCCCAAGTGCCTTCCTTGTGTCTGAGGTCTTGCTTCATCCGTTTAAGATCTGGTGAGAACCAGGGTGGTTTCCTTTTTTGTGTCCAATTGATAACTTTCGTTGCTTTGGGGCAAAGTTTATTGGCTATTGACTCCGTGATATTGCGCCAGGATAGAAGAGCTGAGTTGGGGTTGGAGATGTCCAGGTTAAGGGAGTTCCTTGGATAGATATTCACTGAGCATGTCGGAGGCATATGGTTTCCTGAAGTGGATGGTGGAATGAGGTTGAGGCTGAATAGGGTTTCCTTGAGTCGTGAGGGTAGCTGATATTAGGGAATGGTCGGACCAGGGGACAGGGGTGCAGTCTGAAATGTTTTTGTTTGACAGGTATGAGTTTAGGAAGATGAGGTCGAGCGTGTGTCCTGCTTTATGGGTGGGTTTATTGATGATTTGTTCAAAGCTCATTGCCAGGAGTGTGGAGAGGAAGGTTTCACAATTGGGAGAGAGTGGAGAGGTGTCAACATGCAGATTGAAGTCCCCCAGTATCATAGCTGGTGAATCTGTGTTGATGTGTTTAGCAATGGTTTCTATGAGGGGTGAGGCATCGGAGTCTAGTAATCCTGGTGGGGCGTATACTAGGAGAATTTGGATATGTTTTGACTTGAACAGTCCTAGTTCCAGTTTTTTAGAGGAGGTCTTGACTGGTTGCTGGCTGAAATTGAGTTCTTTTTTGGTGGCTAGGAGCAGACCGCCCCCTCTTTTTTTGAGTCTTGGAATTGAGAAAAAATCATAGAGGTGTATCGGTAACTGGTTTATCAAGGGGGTGTCGGAACTTTTTAACCAGGTTTCCGTGATTGCACAGACGTCTGGTTTGGAGTCCAGCAGATAATCGTTAAGGATGTGGGTTTTCTTAGTAAGGGACTGAGCGTTGAAGAGGGTTAGAGAGAATATCGTGAGTCCTCATAGCTGGGTGAGGGGTGAAATCATGATTGGGATGAGAGATCTCGTTGTATGGCTCGGGGATCATTGTGAAAGCTTCGAGTGGTAGGTGTGGTGATGATAAATGATAGGGATGGGGTAGGTTTGCATGGTGCCTTCTCAGATGGTGTAGAAAGGGAGGGTTGTCGTGTGTATGAGTTGTTGATAGTGGTCTTTGTCTCCTGTCTTTGTGTCAGTCTTAGAGATGATTGCTGGTGCTTGGATGGGAGAGTTGGGGATTCCTTGTATGCGGGGAGATGTCTGAGAGTTGAATGAGTTTTTGTCTGTTCTGGTTGTCTGGAGTCTGAGCAGGAGCGGTAAGGTGCTTGTACTGGAGCACTGGGAGCAGGTTGGGTATTAGGAGCGTATCTTTATGATGAAGCCTAGGTTGAGCATGTTGGTGGTTGCTTGAGAGGGTTGAGAATAAGTCAGTCTGGGAGATGCTGGCAAATGAGATGCTGATAGATGATGGGAAAGCTGAATGAATGCTGGATGAGTGCTGAGGTGAGGCTGGTGGATGCTGGCAGAAGCTGGCAGAGCTGGAAGAGTGCTGCAAAGACTGGGAGACTGCTGGATGAGTGCTGGATGACAGCTGGATGCATGTAGATGATGGTGGACGCTGGCGAATGCTGGATGAGTACTGGGTGAGGCTGGTGGATGCTGGCAGAAGCTGGCAGAGGTGAGGCTGGTGGATGCTGGCAGAGCTGGAAGGGTACTGCAAAGCCTGGAAAGATTATTGGATGAATGCTGGCCGAGGCTGGAAGAGTGCTGGGTGAGGCTGGTGGATGCTGGCAGAAGCTGGCAGAGCTGGAAGGGTACTGCGAAGCCTGGAAAGATTGTTGGATGATTCTGGCCGAGGCTGGAAGAGGCTGGATGAAAAGATGGGAGCTGGAGAATGCTGGGTGAGAGCTCGGATGAAGTATTGTAGGGGGAGTGGTAGCAGGCGGGGCTTCTGTCCTGGGGGCGCACTAAGGGGCAGGCCCCTTAGGTCACGCTCCTTCGGACACGCGACGCCGGTGGGAGGCACAGCGATTTAAAGGCCTTTTTGGCGCCCTCTGATGGGCCTAGTGCCTCTCAGGGGGTGCGGCTGACTCACCGCATGTGCTCTGCGGTTTCCCCTTCCTTCTGCTTTCTTTCTCTCTCTTTCTTCTTTCTTTTTCTTTTGTTTTGCTGTCCCGGTTGCCTCCTCTGCACGGCTCGCGGGGTTTGCGAGCGGGCTCTAGCCCCGATCGGGCCTCGAGAGCCCCTGCAGAGGAGGAGACGTGAGGCGGCTGGGAGCGGGCGGACGAGAAGAGGACGAGAAGATATGGTAGCTACAACTTGGAGATCTGACTAAAAGGATTAGCATGGGTAACAGAGCGACTGAACAGCTTCCTGCAGGGACAGAGTAGCAAAAGATTACCTGAAATTTCCTAAATTGTCTTTGTACCTAAGTCGACAGGCTAAGAGCCAACATAACAAAATAGAGATACTCTACCAGACCTGAGACCTGCAATTGTGGTGAAAGGCAGACCATTCAACACCTATTTCAACATGCCTATTGTTACAATGTGATGGAAGGGAGCGCTAGGGGGCGCTCCCCATTGTGGAACGAAATGTGTGTGCCCTTGCGGAGAGACGGGTCCTCGTCTGGGAATCTGGAGGCTCTGACCCTCCACCGGACCTGCCCGCTTCCGTGAGGCCACCAACGCAATTGTGGTTTCTGAGTGGTCCTCCAACCACTCCAAGCCCTTTCGGATCTGCTGCTGGGTAACGGCAAGAAACGGCAGGCCGGACAGAGGTCAAGGGCAGACGAAGACATCTTGGCACAGGACGAAGAGACGAAGACTCAGACACTGGAGCTTGGAACTTAGAACAGATGAGACGAAGACTGGATGTTGGACAGATGAGACGAAAACATGGACATTGGAACAAATGAGACGAAGACGTGGAACTTGGACTTGAAGACGAAGCTAAAACTCGGCATGGCGAGGAATCCGGGCAACTCAGTGTAGCAACCATCTTGGACTGAGCTTCGTAGACCTGGCGGAACAGGTCAGAGAAGTTGGACTGAGGACGGTCCACGGAGAGTAGGATCCGGACCAGGACATCTGAGAACAAGACAAGCTAAAAACAGACGAATAAAAGTCCGGAACTCACAAGAGCACTGGGCCTTCCGCCACTCACAGACACTCGATCAAGAGCAGCTAGGAGAGGAGGACGGACAACGGAAGTCCAGGAACTGGAGGAAGGTGGACGGGCGAGCAAGGTCCCTCAGGCACCCTACACAGCCCAGCTGGGCTGGTCGCGGACCACTCTGTCCCCTACGCGCCCTACACAGCCAGCCGGCTGGTCGCGGACCACAAGGGGAGCAGGGTCTGCCCAGGGAAGGGGCAAACTTCTGGACATCGGAGACAGAGGGCGTCAGGAGATGGAGGACATCTGGACATCAAGACGAAGATGATCTTTGGCCCCGTGAGATGGAGGAAATCCCGCCAGCGCTCTACACTTCCCAGCGGGGGTGGTCACGGACCACTGGGACAGAATGACGGAGCCTCAGGAACATGGACAAAGAACTACAGGACATAAAAACATCTAGACGTGAATACACCAGGACAACCAGGATGAAGACGAGACCAGGAAGACAGACAACGAGGAATCCCACGAAGATACAGGAATGCCAGCAGGAGCAGAGCCGAGGAGTCTAAGGAAGACCAGCTCCTTGCGAAGGCAAAGTTGAAGTGGCAACTGAGTCCATTTGTAGGGCTGGACAGGAACACCCATCAGGTGGGGCCAGAGAGACCACTCCCTCACTAGCCCTGCGCCTAAGGAGAAATGGGAAGAGAAGTGCAGGACCACGGACAGTGGCCCTGCTGAAGACGCTAAAAGCAGGAGGAGCCGGAGCAGGGCCCCGACGAGGGAGGCGGCTTCCTGCCGCAAAGAGGAGGTCCGGAGGCGGCTCCAGCCACCAGGAAACATCGGTGGCGGCCTCCAGGCCATGAAGAGGAGCTCCAGAGCGGCCCACCGGCCGCAGAAGAGGACGATGACGTCAGCGGCTCTCCAGCCGCATGGGAACGGCAATGGCGGCGTCCTGCTGCTGAAGAGCAGGCCTCCAGGCCTGTGGGAAGATGGTGGCGCCGGCAGCCCGGACCGCCCCATTAGCTGAAATCCGTGGCTTCCTGCTGGAGGAAAGAAGATAGATGGCGGCTCTCTGCCGTGAGGGATGTCTGCAACGGAACTCAGGCCAGCTGGCTGAAGATAAGTGAGAGGCTGCCCGCAGCTCCGGCTGCGGGCAGAATCACAACACCTATTACTTGAGGATGGCTCCTGCACAGTGCAGGATCTTACTGAGACCAGCTCACAAGCACTGAAGTATGCTAATCTGTGGAAAGAAATATGACTTTGATGAATGGACATGAAGAAGAAAAACACTTTTTTAATGAGTTTTGATGATAATTTATTTTATTATATGAAGTGGTGAACTGTTATGTCGTATTTACATATCAGGTGACTTCGTCTCGCTGAAAGGAAATCTGTTTTTATTCATTTCCAGATTCCAAATGCTTTATTTTTACTGTCTACCACTGGTATTGTTCACAAGTGAGACATGAGTATGCTGAATGAATTAAGTGAGATGAGTTTGCCGAATGAATTTCCCTAAAGGCCATTATTTTGTGTGCATCTATCTGTATACAAATGTTCATGGTTCATTCTGGTCATGGTATCTTACTTGTTTACTCTTCACTGTAGCTGTTGAAGTATGAGTAAAAGTTTTAAGGAAATTCTAAGTACATTCATAAGAGCATCATGTTTTAGTTGTGCAATAATCTATTTTAATGGTACTGAATAGATGACTACTATTTTTGTGACCATGAACAATTGTTTTTGTTTTGATCACAGATTGCACATTTAGCAGAAATTGAGGATGAAGAAGCAGCAACGGTCATCTCATGGCACATGGCAAGTGACATGGACTGTGTGGTCACCATGACTACTGAAGCCGCTCGCCGAATCTTTGATGAGACACAAGGCCAGCAACAAGTTTTGCCCTTGGATTCGATTTATAAGAAAACACTTCCCGATTGGAATAGGTAACAGAGGAAAAATCTTTAGCTTTTACTTTTTAATAGATATTAGAATTTTTATTGCTGAAGTCATATCACTATTTTAAGATTGCTGGCTTACCAGTCTTTTGCAGTTTCAGTGAGGGTTTTTTTATGCAGAATATAATTTAGGAAATGTAGACGATCTGAAGCTGTAGCCAAACTGTAGCTCTCTATGTTATTGAGGTTTGTAGTATCCAAGTGGGTTTACTGCTAAAGGATAGTTAGTGACTTAGTACAAAATAGGCCTTCAGTGGCTAAGAAAGAACCACTAAAATAATTACCTCAACTGCAGGAAATGCTGAGAAAGCTGTGAATTCAAGTTTTCTATTAAATGTACTCTCTACTGAGAAAAGTCTACACTTTTCAACTTGCTTTCCAGACATAGGAAAGTTAAGAAAATGCCCAAGTAATCTCACTTAATCTTTGATTTCAAGGCTGTCAACTGACCCCTTGAATGAGTGCCAGCACTCCACACTGCTACATGGTTCTTCCAGGTTCAGATTTCTGGCTCAGGCCATTGTGTTCTATAGAAGCAGAACTTTATGACTTTTGAAGGTTTTGATGTGCTTCATTTTGTCCTCATCTACAGTGTGTGGAAGGAATTTTTAGACCCTAGGCAGTTTTCCCTTAAAGACAAAAGAATCACTCGACAAAAACTGAAAAGCTTATCTTATTTATTAGGCCTTTTTACAAACATGTGCAGGGAGAAAAGACTTAAGTCATTTCTAGCTACTGACAGATCTTTGTGGCTTTTTATACATTTCAAAGACCATTGTAGTAAATGGCACAGCATTAGCAGTCTTGTACATCCCAGGTATGAAACCCACAAACTGGACAGTGGACACAGTCCATAAACTGCAGATCATAAGTCTACCCATGACACTAAAAGAACGCAGGGGTCACAGAAGCGCTACTTAAAGGTCACTTGTCTCCTAACACACCTGTGATGTCAGAGATGCTTTCTACATGTCTGAACATCTGACACTTTGAATTAGGCTATCTTCCATATTTAAAAATATCTTTATACTTACTACATAGGAGCAATGTATTATTTTAGCTCTTATATTAAATGTCACTTATTCCTTTTGCTTTTAATCAAACCCACATTGCTAGCAGAGGAAAGTAACTACGGTACTTCTTTATCTAATAGTTCCATCTACATTATATTAGAAAAACTACAAGGCGTCTTCCTGTAATGCTAACTATAAGCAACATGCATAAGACTTAAAATTCTCTTTTGATGTGGTTGTCACATTTATAGAACAGCTCAGCTTACTGCAGAATGTCTCAAGTTTATTTTCTACAAATATGTTTTTCAAATTAACCTCTAAGTTATTTACACTATTTGAGCTTACACTATTTTACCTAGCAGGTAAAACATAATTAAACCATATAGGCCAGACCAGGTCAAGTGGAGCCTTGACCTAAGAAATTTTCACAAGTGAAGTGGATGGGTAATCTCCTCAGTGAGTTCAAGATAAGCCTTGCAAAGTGCGAAGACCCCAGGCACAAGGTGCTGGATATCCTTCAATATGTGGAGCCTCTTAAGGAGATTGTGGCAGTCCCGATGCACAAGATCCGTCAGGAGTTGCTTTTGAGGATGTGGGAGAAGCCCCTTTCAGTGGCTTCTGTAAATAAGAAGGCAGATGTGGTTTGTCATCTAAAAGGCTCCCAGATTCGACAAATGCTAGGTACCACACCAATCTGTGGTTGTCAAATCTCAAGAGGGCCAAGCACTCTAGGACTCACTCTTCGATGCCCCCAGGAAGGGATCTATGGACATCCTTGGGAGGAAAGTTTCAAGGTGCCATGCTCATAGCCCACATAGCGGCCTACCAGTTCTTCATGATGGTTTATTTATAACTCGCTTAAAATCCCTAAGCTGATCACATAAAGGACTTTCATAATAAAAGTTCAGCATACAAAAACATAGCTAAAATAAACTAATAAAAACATGACAAAATTACTTAAGAACTCGTACAAGCATTCCTAATGAACACTTAAAGTTGTTCAAAACTTTAAAATTCTAAACAAACATGGTTGTAAAACAAAACAAAAAGTATTAAAACAGCACACAGCAAAGCTGTTTTATTTAAAATAAGCTTCCTGAAAAAGGTTTTTAGATGAATTTAGAACTTTTTTTGTTTTTTGGGTCTTTTTGGTAATTTAAATTTTAGGATGTCAGACAAACACAAAACAATTGATCATAAACCACATTAAGAACATTCTCCTAGGACAAGCAGGTTGGTAGTCCTCACACATGGGTGCCATCATCCGATGGAGCCCAGCATGGAAAACTTATGTCTGGCACACTGAGCATGCCCAGCATGGCGCTATCCATGTGTCCACGCAGGGTCCCTCTTAAGTCTTTTTTCTGCGGAGCTGTCATCTCGCAGTTGTGGAACTCGTGCTTTTTTTTCAGAAGATGTTTTTTTCCTGCACTGGGTCCCTCTTCATTCCTCCTGGCTTTAGTTAGCAGGTAGCATGGTAAGTTTTTGCCTTCTGTGTGGTCGATTCCTGGTAATGCCATCCCTCGGTGTCTGCCAGTCATCGACCTTTCGCTAGCCATTTTTCATCATGGTGTCTGGTTTTCGTTGATGGCCCCCAGTGCCCTCGGACTAGGGGCATGAAATGTGTATCCCGTGCCTGGGGGGCATTGCATGACTTTCAGGACTGTCATTTTTGCCACCAGATGACCCCCAAGGGTCAGCACGTCCGCCTGACAAGATGGAGAAGCTGTTCGGGTCCAGGAAGTCCAAACCCTCGACACCGGCATCGGGAACATCGATGCCAAAGAGATGAGGGGAACCGATGGACACCGATCCCTTGGTGTCCACCCCTTCTCTGGGGCTTCTGGTGGAGAGGGGTGCCGGAGATCAGCCTTCTCAGGTCTGCTCTTGTTCGAGGATTTCTGAATTGTCCCCTTCGTCCTCGGCACCAGGGAAAGACTGGGCCGAGCACCATGGGAAGTCCTAGAAACATCGCCACCCATCTCTGTCTTTACATGGTGCCAGGCTCAGGTTGGCACCAGCTTCTGCTGTGATGCCCCCGAAGTGACCCCATGGCAAGGAGGTAACACCCTCCATCGAGGCTGGGGTCCAAGGCGTTCCCCACCGATTCTGGTGCCGGGTACCAATTCCCTCTTGGTGCACCAAGGGGATCTGGCTATGCAGCCGCCTCCTCAGGCTGCACTGTCAGTGGCCTTCAGGGAGGAGCTTTAACGCAGGGTTGAGTTGGCGATTGTTCGAGGCCTCCAGGGCATTGAGCCGCCGACCCCACCTGTGCTGGAGCCTGCACCTCAATGTTAGCACTGCTGCTGGAGTGCCTCAATGTTCTGCTTGCAGTCATCCCTACGCAGCCAATGCTGATAGCCAGGGTGCCATCGATGCCTCAGTGGCCACTGGTGCCACTGCCTATCGATACTATTCCCATTGTGTGGACCTGCGAGAAGGGGGGGGCCTTCGAAGCCAGAGGGGCCATCGAGGCCCTCGTTTCCATGGCTAGCATCGGTCCGGCTCTGGGTCCTTTGAGGCCATCATTGCCTTCAGTGCCCAAGCCGTTGGGCCTGGGAAGGCCCCCCCTCACGGGCGCCTCCAGGCAATCTTAGCAATGATGACACCCCTTACGACCCATGGAGAGATGATATCTCTGAGTCTTCTTCCAATGACTCTGGTGATCTTTCCTTGGACCCGTCTCCGGAGGAGAGGTGCCGGTCCCCGCCTGAGGACTTAACCTTCACTGGTTTTGTGCGGGTCATGGCTGAAGCCATTCCGTTCCAGCTTGTTACAGAGGAGGATGCCAGACACAGGATGCTGGAGGTCCTCCAGTTTGTAGATGCCCCAAAGGAGGTGATGGCAGTTCCTCTCCATAAGCTTTTCAAGGAGTTGGTCCGTTGAATATAGGAACACCCTGTCTCCTTGCCCCTGGTGAACAGGAAGGCCGATGCATTCAAATGGCAGATGAAATTTAGTATGGACAAGTGCAAGCTGTTGCATATAGTGAAAAATAGCCCTTGCTGTAGATACATGATACTAGGTTCCATATTAGGAGCTACTACCCAGGAAAAAAATCTAGGCATCATAGAGGATAATATTTTAAAATCATCTGCTCAGTGTGCTGCAGCAGTCAAAAAAGCAAACAGAATGTTAGGAATTATTAGGAAGGGAATGGTTAATAAAACAGAAAATGTCATAATGCCTCTGTATCACTCCATGGTGAGACCGCACCTTGAATACCATGTACAATTCTGGTCGCCGCATCTCAAAAAAGAAATAGTTGCGATGGAGAAGGTACAGAGAAGGGCAACCAAAATGATAAAGGGGATGGAACAGCTCCCCTATGAGGAAAGGCTGAATCTGTTAGGCTGTTCAGCTTGGAGAAGAGACGGCTGAGGGGGGATATGATAGAACTCTCTAAGATCATGAGAGGTCTTGAATAATTAGATATGAATCGGTTATTTACACTTTCGAATAATAGGAGGACTAGGGGGCATTCCATGAAGTTAGCAAGTAGCACATTTAAGACTAATTGGAGAAAATTCTTTTTCACTCTGCACAATTAAGCTCTGGAATTTGTTGCCAGAGGATGTGGTTAGTGCAGTTAGTGTAGCTGGGTTCAAAAAAGGTTTGGATAAGTTCTTGGAGGAGAAGTCCATTAACGGCTATTAATCAAGTTTACTTAGGGAATAGCCTTTGCTATTAATTGCATCAGTAGCATGGGATGATCTTAGTGTTTAGGTAATTGCCAGGTTCTTGTGGCCTGGTTTGGCCTCTGTTGGAAACAGGATGATGGGCTTGATGGACCCTTGGTCTGACCCAGCATGGCAATTTCTTATGTTCTTATGTTCTTAAAGGTGTTTCAGGGTGCCATGTTGATTGCTTGGATCACCTCCTACTAGCTTTACATGACGCAGAATTCTTAGAACCACTGGAAGCAGATCCAGGAGCTGACAGAGTGCCTGCCTCAGCATCCACAGGACACTTTTTCAGCAGTCGTCCAGCAGGATCTGAAATGTGGCAAGCCTGAGGTGCGTTCCACCTATGATGATTTTGAGACTGCAGCGAGAGTGGTAACCGCAGGGATTGGTGCCCGCTGGATGGCCTGGGGCTTTGAATCTCTGCCCAGAGATGCAGGAGAGGCTCACAGACCTACCCTGTACTGGCGACAACCTCTTTGGTGACAAGTGAGGGATGCTGTGGCTCAGCTAAAGGATCATCATCACGAGATTGATAAAGCAACAAGGAAGGCTGTCTAACAAAGCCGTGGAGGCAACAAAATGAGAATTAGAAGCCAAAATGTCCGAATTTTGGATTCTTTATTGTGGAAATAAATATCTTTAAAAAGCCCAACTCAGGCAGAGTTTCACCCTCTCACAGTAGGGCTGCGTCAGGGGCTCAACTTCATCAAATAAGAATTCTTGATTATTCTGATAGAGTGTATAGAGAAGCATCAAATGGTCATTGGGTGCATCGCAGGACAAATTATGTTGAAGACTGCTCCAGCTGTAGTCCAATCAAGAATTCTTATTTGATGAAGTTGAGCCCCTGACGCAGCCCTACTGTGAGAGGGTGAACCTCGGCCTGAGTCGGGCTTTTTAAAGATATTTATTTCCAAATTAAGAATCCAAAATTCGGACATTTTGGCTTCTAATTCTTATTTTGTTGCCTCATCATCATGAGATCTTGCAGCTTCTTGGACCTGCTGTCCTCGGCCAGGAAGTCCTCATGTCAGGGACCGAGAAGGCCCTTCTAATGCCAGAGGAAATACTACTGTCCTGCTTCCCATGACCAGGCCCAACGGGTAGGCTCTAGGGACCACTCTAGATAGCAGTGGACCCCTAGACCTCAGCCAGCACCCGAGACAAGCCCCACTATGGGGTTTTGACTGGTTGCGAGGGAGCATAAGCCAACTTGCCCATACCTGTGATGCAGGACCCTCCGGTCAGTGGCCGGTTACGGTTTTTCCTGGACCGTTGCTCAGCGTTATGTCGGACCAGTGGGTTCTGTCCATCGTGCATCAAGGGTATCAACTGAATTTCTTGGGTGTCCCTCCAGACTCTCCCCCATGCCCCTCTTGTGGTGAGATCTCGCATCAGAAAATACTGTTGGCACAACTCACCACCTTGTTAAGGGCCAGGGCCATCAAGCCCGTTCTACTGAGACAGTGGGGCAGGTGTTGCAGTTCCGGTCGCGACCGGATCCTTACCTTTCCTGGCCAGGGGAACGCCAGCGGGACCCGCGAATCCTTCGGGCCTGCTTAGGCCTACACAGCGGCGTCTCCACAAGGGAGATGCCACCGAACGCTGCTCTGACCCCGCCCCCTAGGCTAGTGCGCGCGCAGAGGGCCCCCTTTTTAAAGGGCTCTGACGCGGAAGCAGAGCCGGCCTCCTGCGCTGACGTCAGACGCCGGGGGAGATTTAAACCCGGCGTCTGATCCCAGATCTTCACCTTGCAACACGGTCGACTCTTCGGAGTGGTGAGTTGCGTTCCTGCCGTGCCTGCCTTTTCCTGCAATGCCTGCCTGTCCTCCTACTTGCCTGCCCTGGCCTGTCCATCTGCTTGTCTGTTCCTGCCATCCAGTCTTGGCTGACTGCTACCGCTATTCCAGCCCAGGTTCTAGAGACGTGTCACTGCCTATACACTATGCGGAGTTTGCAGAAGTTTTTTCCAAGGAAAGGGCAGAGGTCTTGCCACAACATCGCCAGTTCGACTGTGCGATCGAACTTCTGCCCGGAACCACACCGCCCCGAGGAAGAGTTTATCCCTTGTCTCAACCAGAGACACAGGCAATGTCGGAATACATTGCCGAGAACCTAGCCAAAGGATTTATTCGTCCCTCCAAGTCTCCTGCCGGGGCGGGATTCTTTTTTGTAGGGAAGAAGGACGGCTCCCTAAGGTCTTGTATTGACTACCGAGGCTTAAATGCAATTACCAAGAAAAACTGTTATCCACTTCCATTAATCCCAGAGCTCTTGGACAAACTCCAAGGAGCCAGAATTTTCACCAAACTAGACCTACGAGGCGCATACAATCTAGTCCGGATCCGTCCCGGGGATGAGTGGAAGACCGCCTTCAACACCCGGGACGGACACTATGAATACTTGGTGATGCCTTTCGGGTTGTGTAACCCTCCGGCGGTCTTCCAGCATTTAATGAATGAGATACTCCGGGGGTTGTTATACTCCTCGGTGATCGTGTATCTGGATGACGTCCTCATCTACTCTCGCGACTTGTCCTCTCACCGTCAACACGTCAAACAAGTCTTACAGCTCCTCAGAGACAATCACTTATATGCGGTTGGAGAAATGTGTGTTTGAACGGGAGTCCTTGCTGTTTTTGGGATACATCATTTCTGCAACCAGATTTCACATGGACCCAGACAAGGTATCGGCCATTAAGAAGTGGCCCCGTTCTACGGGTCTGAAGGCTCTGCAGTGATTCTTGGGGTTTGCGAACTTCTATAGACATTTTATACCTCAATACTCACGGTTAGTAGCCCCGCTGACCGCTCTGACTAAGAAGGGGGCAGATGCCCGAGTATGGTCTAATGAGGCTTGTCAGGCCTTTGAGAGAGCCTCAAGGAGGCTTTTCTGCTTGAGTCTTGCTTACACCATCCGATTCCCCTTCAACCCTTTTTTGTGGAGGTAGATACATCAAATATAGCCGTGGGGGCCGTGCTATGCCAAACCTCCAGCACTGGTCGTTTACTACCTTGTTCTTACTTCTCCAAGAAGTTCACCCCCACAGAGTGCAACTACAGTATAGGGGACAAAGAACTGTTGGCCATCAAACTGGCATTCGAAGAGTGGAGACAGTGGCTGGAGGGAGCCAGCCACTCCATCACAGTGTATACAGATCACAAGAACTTGGAGTTCCTGTGCCAAGCCCAACAATTAAACCCCAGGCAGGCTCGCTGGTCCTTGTTCTTCAATCAATTTGATTTTGTGCTCAGATACCGACCAGCTTCTAAAAATGTCCGGGCGGACGCATTATCCCGTAACTCTATATTGGAGGAGGACGATCCTCCCCAGTATCATAGATCCTGCCAAGATTAACTTGTCCAGCACCACGGTAACGGCTCACGGGAGAACGGTCGTTTCCCGCAGCGATCGCAAAAGGTCTTAAGCTGGGCTCATGATTCTCTCACGGGCGGCCATGCGGGTAGAGAGAGAACCCTCGACCTTCTTAACCACTATTACTGGTGGCCAAACATGCGTCAGGATGTTCGGCTTTACGTGGATTCATGCCCTACATGTGCCAGGCAGAAGCCATTGAATGGGCGCCCCTGGGGCCTCTTACAACCCTTGCCAGTGCCTGCAGAGCCCTGGACTCACATAGCCACCCATTTTGTGGTAGACCTGCCATCCTCCGAGGGGAATACGGTTATTTGGGTCACAGTAGACCGTTTTTCTAAAATGGTTCACCTGGTTCTTCTGCCCAAGCTCCCTTCTGCACCCGAACTAGCTCTACTATTTTCACAGCACATCTTTCGAGCCCACGGTCTCCCGCAAAGCATAGTATCCGATCGCGGGCCCCAGTTCACTGCCTGATATTGGAGGGCACTATGCAGGAAATTCGGAGTTCAGTTGAATCTATCTACAGCCTTCCACCCTCAGAGTAATGGGCAAACAGAGCAAATGAATCGCTCCTTGAAGACCTTCCTCCGCAGCTTTGCCACTGAGAAACAGAATAACTGGACTGCACTACTTCCATGGGCTGAATTTTCATATAACAACCACACCCACTCTGTTACCAGGAAATCCCCTTTCCAGGTTGTCTTTGGATGACAACTCAGGCCTCCAGTTCCGGTGCCAACATCGGTCTCCTCTCCGGCAGCCCAATCGTCGGCTCTCCAGTTACATTACCTTTGGTAGACCGTACAACGGAAGCTATCGAAGGCAGCCAGCCAGGCACAGAGAGTGGCCGATCGACATCGGCGTCCCGCGCCCATTTTTCTACCTGGCGATAAAGTCTGGTTATGCGCTAAGAACCTTCATCTGCAAGTACCGTCGCGGAGATTGGCACCCAGATATTGTGGACCATTTCGTATTGCAGAAAGAGTGGGCCTGGTATCCTACAGACTTCGCCTGCCCATCACATTGCGTATCCACAACGTTTTCCATGTATCTTTGTTGAAACCAGTGGTACTCTCCAGATTCCATCATCTGTTACCTGACCCTACCTCTCCTCCGATACAGGGCGATACAACTTATCAGGTTCGTGAAGTACTGGATGTTCGCTTCTACCATCGTCGTTGGGAGTACTGTTGGCCTGGGAGGGGTGTGGCCCTGAGGACAACACCTGGGAGCCTGCTCGAAATATCCTGGATAAATCCCTGTTGCTCCAGTTTCACCAGGATAACCCTGAGAAGCCGGGCCCTTTGAGGAGAGGGCATAAGAGGGGGGGGGTACTGTTGCGGTTCCGGTCGCAACCGGATCCTTACCTTTCCTGGCCAAGGGAATGCCGGCGGGACCCGCGAATCCTTCGGGCCTGCTTAGGCCTACACAGCGGCGTCTCCACGAGGGAGATGCCGCCAAACGCTGCTCTGACCCCGCCCCCTAGGCTCGCGCGTGCGCAGAGGGCCCCCTTTTTAAAGGGCCTCTGGCGCGAAAGCAGAGCCGGCCTCCTGCGCTGACGCCGGGGGAGATTTAAACCCGGCGTCTGATCCCGGATCTTCGCCTTGCAACACGGTCGACTCTTCGGAGTGGTGAGTTGCGTTCCTGCCGTGCCTGCCTGTTCCTGCCGTACCTGCCTGTCCTCCTACTTGCCTGCCCCGGCCTGTCCGTCTGCTTGTCTGTTTGTCTGTTCCTGCCATCCAGTCTTGGCTGACTGCTACCGCTATTCCAGCCCAGGTTCTAGAGATTGCTTGGATAGCCTTCTGGTTCTGATCCCGGCCTGCCTCCCGGTCTTGCCTTTTGCCGCCTGCCTCGATCCTGGTCCGTTCTTCCGTCCATGCCTTTCGTTACTCTCCTAAGTCCCAGCAGCTGAATCCTCATGGGCTGCTCCCGGGGGGAGGTCGGCTTCCAGGGCGAAGACACCTAAGTCCCAGCGGGCCGGGTCTCCACAGGCTGCTCCTGGAGGGATCACGGACTTCCAGGGTGAAACTCTTCAGCCTTCAGCTGCTACGCCTCCTTCCGACCGAGCTCTACCAGCGGAGACCCCTTTCATCCAATCTCCGACCGATCGGACCAAGGATCCACGACTCAGTTCACAACAGCAGGGGTTCTACTCCTGCTATTTTCTGATTCCGAAGAGAACATGGGGACTCCATCCCATTCTAGACTTGAGAGCCTTGAACAAGTTTCTAAAAAGAGAAATGTTCAAGCTTATCTCTCTGGGCACCCTGATTCCCCTCCTGAAAAGGGGAGATTGGCTTTGCTCCCTCAATCTAAAAGACCCTACACCCACATTGAGATCTTCCAAGGTCACAGGAAGTATCTGGGGTGTGCCGTTAGGCCTGGCCTCAGCCCCCCATGTCTTCATCTAGTGCCTGACCATATTGGGAGCATACTTCCACAGGTTGGGGGTGCAAGTGTTCCCCTACCCGGACGATTGGCTTATCAAGAGCCCTGCCCAGAAGGGAGCACTACGGTCTCTGCACTTGTCTGTTTCGGTGTTGAGACCCTGGCTTTATCAGTTATCCGAATTCCCATCTCAACCATCACCTCAGTTGAACTTCATTGGTACCAGCTTGGACACAGTTCAGGTTCATGCGTATCTTCCCCGTGACCGGGCAATCACGTTGGTGTCCACTGTGGGAGTGGTCCACTAGAGCCAATAGATTGCGACTCCTGGGACACATGGCCGCGACCGTCCATCTTACTCCCTTAGCTCGCACAGAGCTCAATGGACATTGCAGTCCCAATGGCAGCAAGCCTCCCAGGACCTCCACGTCCGCATCTGCATTACTCTGCCTCTCCAGGACTCTCTGTCTTGGTGCCAGAGTCTGACCAACTTGGAGCAGGGGATGCCCTTTCAAAATCCCCCTACCCAGATTATGCTCACTATGGATGCATCCAGCCTGTGGTGGGGTGCTTATGGTCTGCCCAGGAAGCTGTGTCAGATCAACGTCTTGGAGCTTTGTGTGATCCAGTATGCGCTCTGGGCATTCAGGGATTGGCTGATCAACAAAGTGGTTCAGATCCAGACTGACAATCAGATGGCAATGTGGTACCTCAACAAACAGGGAGGTATGAGGTCGTTCTTCCTGTGCCAAGAAACCGTTCAGATCTGGTCTTGGGCTCTGTCGCAGGTTATATGCTCCGAGCCATGTACCTGGCCGGGATGGAGAATGTGGTGGTGGACAGGCTGAGTCGAGCCTTCTGACCCCACGAGTGTTCCCTGAATCAGGAAGTGGCAGATCGGATCTTCCACCTTTGGGGACCCCGGACGTGGATCTGTTCACTTCCCTCTGCAACAGGAAGGTGGATCATTTCTGCTCCCTGTACAGGGTAGACGGCAAACCAGCCTCAGATGCCTTTGCCCACCATTGGGCAAGGGCTTTCTGTACACATACCCTCCACTTCCCCTGGTGATGAAGACTCTTCTGAAGCTTCGACAGGACAGGGGAACTATGATCCTCATAGCCCCTCATTGGCCGAGGCAGATCTGGTTCCCACTCTTCATGGATCTCTCCCTCAGGGAACCGATCAATCTGGGAACCTCCCTAGACCTCCTCACACAGGATTGGGGGTTGCTGCACCATCCCAACCTCCGGGCCTTGTCCCTGACGGCCTGGATGTTGAGAGGTTGATTCTGCAGCCCCTCAACCTCTCTGATAATATATCTCAGATCCTGGTGGTTTCTAGGAAGCCTTCCACTAGGAAGTCTTATAGCCTGAAGTGGAAGAGGTTTTCATGTGGTGTCAGCACCATGGCCTGGATCCGTTCTCCTGCACTACACCGAAGCTGCTTGATTACCTCCTGCACCTTTCAGATTCTGGCTTAAATACCAACTTACAGTACACCTGAGTGCAATCGGTGCTCACAACCGGGGCATGGATAGTCACCCATCTCTGTGCAACCCCATGTGGGATGTTTATGTGGGGTCTGCTTCAAATGAAGCCTCCCCTGCGGCCTCCCTCTGTGTCCTGAGACCTCAATGTGGTGCTAAGTCAGCTCATAAAAGCGCCTTTTGAGCCGCTGAGTTCTTGGACCTCAAGTACTTGACCTGGAAGGTCATGTTTTTGGTTGGGGTCACCTCAGCATGCAGAATCAGTGAGCTTCAGGCCTTAGTGACGTACCCACCCTACACGAAATTCTTCCATAATAGGGGGTGTGTGTGTGCAGAACTACCCTAAGTTCCTGCCTAAGGTGGTGACTGATTTCCATCTTAACCAGTCAATCGTCCTGCCCTCCTTTTTTCCCAAGCCTCATTCGCACCAGGACAAATGGGCTTTGCACAGTCTGAATTTCAAGAGAGCCTTAGCCTTCTACTTGGAGTGTACAGCAGGCAATAGATAGTCTATGCAACTCTTCATCTCTTTTAACAGGAATAAATTAGAAGTTGCGATTGCTAAGCAGTCCCTTCCAACTGGCTGGCAGGGTGCATCTCCTTCTGTTATTCTCAGATGGGACTGCAGCTTGGAGGCCATGTCGAGGCTCATTGTGTCAGAGCCATGGCAACTTTGGTGGCTCACTTGAGGGCAGTCCCAGTAGACGAGATATGCAAAGCTGTGACATGGAATTCTCACCACACTTTTGCCTCTCACTATGGCCTGGCAGGGATGGCCGACGCAACAGCAATTTCGACCAGTCTGTTCCCCGGAATCTCTTTCAGCTGTGAAACCCAACTCTTCCTACCTATGGACTTTTTTGGGTTCAGGCTGTTCCCCTTTCTTACCAACAGCACCACTGTTGTTGTGCATATTGGCATGTGGTTTGATGCCTGTTGGTTGTTTTGTCTTCAGGGACTGCCTGTAGCCAGGAATTCACCCATGTGTGAGGACAACCATCCTCCTTGTCCTAGGAGAAAGCAGAATTGCTTACCTGTGTTCTCCTAAAACAGCAGTCCTCACGAAACCCACCCACCCACCACCCCGTGGAGTTGGGTTTCTCCTCTTTTTATTTTATTTTTTCATAATTCTATGTTACGAGACTGAAGAGCGACCCTGCGTGGATAGTGGCATGCTGGGCATAGGTTTTCCATGCCAGGCTCCATTGGATGATGTCACCCATGTGTGAGGACCAACATCCTGCTGTCCTAGGAGAATACCTGTTACAGGTAAGCAACTCTGCTAAACACTGAACAATCTGATTTATTTTTTTTTGTAACAATCTAATTCTTATTCCCCCCCCACCCCCAAACCCTTTCCCACTCTCCATGTCTCATATAAAGCATTCCATGCTATGGTGTGTTGACAAATGCATTAGTAATGCTATATCAATAACCAAAGCTATGTCACTTGCAATTTCATCCAATTGTAGGCTTCTCCTCAGGAAGATAATCACAGTAGATAGGAATCATATATACCGTGATACAGCTATATATCTAATAGCCCCTCCACCGAACAAAAGGTGCCTAGATGTGTTCAAATATGTTAACATAATGTCTCCTAATAGCAGTCAAATTATTTAACCTATACACACAGTCCAGTCTTTTGACCACATCCATTAGAGAAGGGGTTGTTATCTTCTTCCAATAGGCAGCAATTTCACATCTAGCAGCAATAAATATTTTCTGAATTAACAACCAGCCTCTTTCACTGGTATGCTTAAGAGAGTACATCGTGGAGAAATTTCCACGTCTTCTCCAGTAATTGTTTTCACCAATGAAAATACCTTCCCCCATTATTTAGATATGACAGGGCATTCCCACCAAATATGGTAGAAAGATCCAATTGCTCCACATCCCCTTCAACATTTATTTTCAATGTAAGGGCAAACAGAATGTAAATGCTATGGTGTTAAGTACCAACGTATTAAGACCTTATAGCCATTTTCCAAAAAGCCACTGAAAAGGAGCTCTTACTAAAATGCAAGACCCCAGTCCTCTTTGGCATTTGATTTTCTGGGGTCAAAATTAGACTAAAATAATAATAATAATTTGTTAATCCCTTTAAAATAATGTAGCAGATTGATGAGGTAAGTTTCTCTTGTGTAAATCCATGCAGGCTATGTCCCATTAAACCATGTCTTTCTATATGTTCTGTATGTTCTGTGATTTTGTTCTTTAGAGTAGTTTCTACGATTTTTCCTGGAATTGACGTTAGACTTGCTAGTCTGTGGAAAAAGATCTCATACTAAAATAGTCCAACAGTTTTCTCAACATTGGCTTTGACTACAGTCATCTTCCATGGGGTAGAAGAATTCAGTTCTTTTATCATCAGAGGATCCTTATCACCACCAATCAATGGGTACTAAGCAGTTACATTTCAAGAAACTTCCTCCTATAGCTTCCATTTTCCCTCTTTATATTCCCAAGGATCAGCTACCTATGATATGTCAGGAAATATTTCTCTCCTGTCATCTTATGCAACAGAGAGGATCAAAGGATGTTAATCAACATACTTCCTCATTTCCAAGAGGGACAGGTGGCCATCGTCCTAATCTAGATTAGAGGGAATTAAATTATTGAAATACGAGAAACTCAGAATGAATACTGTAGTAACCATCCTTCCACTTCTAGATCATAATGATTGGTTAACCACCTTGGATCACAAGGATGCCTATATACACATTTCCATTCATACAGATATCAGGAAATATTCAGCTTCATAGTAGAAAATGATTATTACCAGTATAAAGTCCTTGTAAGAACATTCGGGTTTTGAACCACAGGCCTTGGAGGTGATGGACTGGAGCTCTGCAGAAAGATCCATTTTATCTGTGGAAAATTGGGGAAGTAGTAACATTGTTAGTTTCCCAGGTATTGTGGGCTGAATTACACCCAGTCAGGCACTCTTTGGCTATAAAGCAGACCCACAATGTTCACCCAACTGTTTTAAGTTCTAGCCAGCAACTGGGAAAAGGCAGGACCAGGCATATCCTCGACACAGTGGACAGGATGGAACAGAGCAGAATGGTTGTACACTACAATATCAGGTAGCACAGGATCGCCTCGAAAGGTCTGAATTAATGGAGCAAATGTAGAAGGCCTTTATCAGGGAAATGGGGGAGGTAGTGGCACCTCTCATCTCGCAGTTAAGTAAGTTAAGATACTGTAGTTCTTCCCACCATAACCAACTTGGATGAGACTGTCTGATATATCCAGAAAGACCTGTGGGTAGTGACTCAAGGCCTCCAAGAGGAGCTGCTAACAGAGCCCAAGGAGAGTATAGCAGAGGCTAGGGCATTAACAAGCAGCCCTCAAAGTCTGGTATTCTCAGGAGAGGCTTTCACATTTACAAAAAAGAAAGACCACCGGCAAAAAGCTAACCATGCTGGAGGGAAGGCAGCATTAACTAAGAAGCAGGCTCCAAGTATGGGGTCACTTTGAGTTTCTTTTGATCAATTTATCAGTGAAGAAGAATTGAAGTACACCGATACTGGGTCAGAAGAAGCCTTATCAGAATCCATTCTAGTGTATATTAACTCTGCCTTCTGCAGAGCTGCCTTCTCACCCCTTTAGGGTGATGTCTACAGAAGAGTGTCCTGTAAAAGGAAACGCTTTTGACTTTGATTTTTCTTTCTTTTTTTTTTTTTTTTCAACCAATGTCTGTAAATGTGTGCCTCTTATGGTAGGAAGGTTGGGTGGGGGAGGGTTCAGGTTGATATGATAGGAGAGCAGAGTTGTTGTGGAAGTCCTAGGATAGTCCGTAGAGCCCCAAAGGGTCCCCATTTGGAGGGGGAATAATGTGAGGACTGTTGGGGTTTCAAACCACTGGTCCTGGAGGTGGTGGGCTGGACCTCTGCAGCAAGAACTATTTTACCTGTGGAGAATTGGGGAAGCAGAAGCATTGTTACTTTCTCAGGTATTGTGGGCTAGGTTACATCCAGTCAGGCACTTATTGGCTATAAGGTAGTCCCACCCTGTTCACCCAGCTGTTTTAAGTTTTAGCCAGCAGGGACTTCTCTGCTGGCACTTTGTGTCTCAAGTTTTTAAGGCTTGTTCTGAACAGGATTGCGCTGGACGATATTGAACTGTATTGCATCTCTTCCTTTGGTTGCCTAGTAAAGCAAACCACATTTTTTTTACTATCTTGGTGGTTCTTGTGCAGTTTGTAATTCAGGGGACCTCTGTTTTCTTTCATTAAACAGTGAAAAGCATGGCTACTGTTCACTTTAATTAGACCTTGACAGTCCTACCCTTTGTCTCAGCAGCCCCAACAATTTTTACAAAATGTCAAGCAATAGTAGTGGCTCATCTAAGGAAAAACAGTGTCTTAGTTTTTCCATACATTTGTTTATTGAGCAGATTCTTTGAAGAAGCCTTAACTGTCATCTCCTTAACAGTTTACATTCTTCTTTCCCTGGGAGATGTCCTCAGTTAAGAGAAGTCCCAAATAATTCTTTCTTGTTACTTGGCATTTATAGGAGCTCAGATGGATACTCAATTGAGCAAGGCTTTCTAACTTGCTATCACAGATAAATTAATTTTGCAGTCAGTCTTCAATCTCTGCAACAATATTCATGGACTTGCTAAGTGACATGGCAGCAACAGTACATGTAACCCCATATGCACAATTTCACAAGAAATACCACAATGGCACCACAAGTGTTAACTGGAACCAGCATCCTCAACCTCTTTCTCACCCAGTGACAATTGCACTCCCTTTATGTAACAGTATGGACTGATGGAATCAATTGAGCAATATCTGGTCAAAATTTTCCATCCCTTCTTTAATTCAAAAGGAATATTTTTTATACTTCCACTCAAACATGGAGAGTCCACTTGGGTCAACTTTGTTCTCAGAGAAGTTGGACCAAACAAGAACAATCTCTTTCCATTAATGTCTTAGAATTCAGAGCGATCTTCAAAGCATTCCTGGCTTTCAAACCCTTGCTGAAAGGTGAGATCCTCCTGATTCAAAAAGACAATGCTGTAGTAATGTAATGCATGAACAAGCAATGGTAAATGAGTTCTTCAGCAGTGTGTCAAGAAGCCCTAAAAAAATGGACTTGATCATTACAAAGAAAGATACAGCTCTAAGCCATATACGTTCCAGGAAAAACATTGTGGCAGACTTGCTAAGCCATTGCTTGCACCACATGAGTGGACACTTCGGGCCAGATTTTCAAAGGGTCACGTGCGTAAATGCTCCTGCGCGCGCCGAGCCTATTTTGCATAGGCCCGGTGACGCGCGCAAGCCCCCAGGATGCGCGTATGTCCCAGGGCTTGAAAAAAGGGGAGGGGGAGGGGGCATGTCCAGAGGCCTCTGTAGGGCCTCTAGGCCGGGGGATCATGTGCTGGCACTCGGCCGGCAGGCGCAACTTGCCTAAGAAAGGTATGGGGAGGTTTAGGTAGGCTGGGGGGCGGGTTAAGTAGGGGAAGGTGGGGGGCGGAAGGAAAGATCCCTCCGAGGCCGCTCCGATTTTGGAGGGAACAGGGAAAGCCATCAGGGCTCCCCTAGGGCTCGGCATGCGCAAGGTGCACGTGTGCACTCCCTTGCGCGCGCCGACCCCAGATTTTATAACATGCACGTGCATGTTATAAAATCGGGCGTAGATTTGTGCTCGCCGGGTTGCGTGCACAAATCTACGCCCGCATGTAGGAACAAAAATCTGGCCCTTCATGTAGAGTAATGAAGAAGTAATTGATTCTTGTTTGTTATATTGACACACAAGTTTTGAAAATGACTGTTTAGTAACGAAAAGGGCTGAAGACTTTTATTGAAGTTTTTGCATTTATTTAAAATCACTACAATGGACACTGATATGCTAGAAAATTGACAAGAATTGCTGAGGATCTGAAATAGCATGCACTATGTTGTTTTTCATCAACGATGCAGTCATTGACTTGTTTAAAAATACTGCAGATGGACATCTGTTGCTATGTGTTACAAAATAGCCATGGCAGTATATGGCTAGCAGCATTATAGCTTGGCTATTCGTATAGGACTTGTACATGAAGTCCTTTTTTGAGAGAAAGGACTGGAACATATATCCAATCAAAAAGAGACACTTGTTCTTAACTGCATTTTCAAGTCAGTGAGAAATTATAATAGGTGCTACTAATATTGCATCATCTGAGACAGAGAAGATCAAAATAAGTAGATATCGCCACATCATGTCTTCCTACTCACCAAGATTTAGTCCAACAGAATGATTTGGAATAAGTATCAATGCAGAGATGAAAGACAGGAATTTAGAATTGCCCCACATTACTACTATTTTACCATTAAAGGATCCCTAGACAATTTTATGAGAGAAGCTACTTAATCAGTATACATTATGCAAACTGTAATAAGATATTTACTTCTTGTCATCTGTTAACAAATTCAACAGTATATTATCTAAAGTCCAAAACAATGATAATTTTTCTAAATCTTCATAATTGGAATAAATCTAAATTTTTATATATAAAGTAGAAGTGCCTTCTTTTGTTACATTCCTTCTAACATTCACAACAACATATTTATTTATTTATTTTATTTATTTAACTTCTTTTACTATACCGACACTCAAGACCAGGTCTTATCGTACCGGTTTACATTAGAACAAGGGGAAAAATCAATTAACGTATAAGTGGAAAAGAGAAGTTACATTAAAACAGGGAGAGTAAAAACATGGATGTCGGAAGATAGGACAGAATTAAGTAATTGAACAATAAGTTAACAAGTTAACATATTCCAAAACAATAAGTTAACAAGTTAACATATTCCAAAACATATTTCAAAAATACAGATTCCTCAAGTGGATCTCTTGCAGCTTCCTTCAACCACAAACTACAAATCTATTGCTCCAAAATGCTGTATCCAATGGCCTTAGCTTTCGATTCTTTGAGGATTTTGTGGTCAAATGGCCTAATGCAGAGGTCCCTAAACTTTTTAATCAAAGGGCTGCATGCAACATTTCAAATTACATAGAGGGTTGGGTAGGGTGACCTTAGAGTTTTCTTGATTTGGGGGGTGCGGAGGGTTGCAGGGTTCTCCCTTACACTCTGACCCTTTCTGTGATTTAAAATGCTGCAGAAGGGAGAAGCAGGCAGCAGGATTCACTCATAGGTGTGACATATAGGCTATCAATTGTAAATATTTTTACAAGTTGCCAAACTTGTCATACCCCTGGAAGCCCTACCACCTGCTCTCCCCTTCTTCAGCATCTGCTTCTGTCCTTTGGGATAGTAGTAGTGGTGCTGGTGGGTGGTGGGGTGAATGGCAGGGTAATGTTTGTGGCATACACACACCTCACCCCATACATTCTTGCTCTCTTCTTCCCTCTCTTTTCTCACCTCTCATCTCACTCAGTTTTTCTGTCCTCTGACATTCATTGTCTCCGTCCATTTCCTCTCAGCCTTTTCCTTCCTCTTACACCCCTCCTCTCCATTTCCCTTCCAACTACCTCTATCACCGCACAAGACTTTTCTTTGGTTTACAGGGGTTGGGAATCCTGGCAACACTTCCTGCTGATTTCTGCTACCACACAAGATTTTTCTTTGATTGGCGAGGTTGAGCACCCTGCCAGCACGTTCTGATTCTTCCCCCTCACATATGGTTTAAAAAGTACAAACTTTGCTCCATGGGCCGATTCAGCTGCAAGCAAGGAATTGATTGCTGGGCCGGAAAAGACTGCTTCAAGGGCCAGAGGCGCAAAGTTTGGGAGACCCTTGGATTAATATATACTTTATTAAAACAATAAGAGGCAAAAAAGGAGTAATTTAACAAGACAAAAAATCACATTCTCATTTTGAAAATATTTTAACTCACCAGATGTGAGAACTGCATCAATAGGAGGAAAAAGAACTGTATCTTGCTTGTCAGTATAATCATTGGTCTTAGAAATAATTAAACTTTATATTTTATGAAAATTTTCATTATCCCTTTCATTTATTTTGCATTCCTTAAAAGTTTTTAATATAATACTTTTCTCAGTACTCATATTGTTGGTCATTTTTTATGCAAAATACTGTGACAGCTGCATATGCTCTATATTTAAATATTTTTCATATACAAACTGCATCAGAATTGTAATGAGAGAGTTCTAATAAAGAAAAGAATTCATATCAAGGCTGTTACTCTCAACAAAGCGCATTTTAATCCAATTTCACTTTTTAAATCTGTTTCTATTTACTTCTGTATCAAGTTTTTACGCTGCTGCTCAAAGTTCCTGCTTGCTAGTAGTGTAATTACTGAAGCACTTTGCGCAGGATGGTTTTAAAATGATAGAACAGCCAATGAGAAAACATTTATGTGCACCAATTAGCATTTCCTGTACGTACCCAGATCAGTCCAGACAGTGGGTTGAGCCTCCATTCCAGCAGGTGGAGACAGACTAAAACTTGAAGGATGCCCTTATCAGGACAGAGCCTATCCTCTACCCCTTCAGTATTCGTCTGTCTCCAGCAGGTGCAGCATCTCCCCTTCGGTTCTCTGCTGTAGGCTAGTCAGCCTCTTCTTTCTTTTTCGGCTCAAGCAATTCTTTTGATTCCCGCTAGTTTTAGAAACAAAGGAAAAAAATCTATGAAGGAAATTTTGCCTTTTAGTGTTTTTACTGTTTTTGTGTGGGAGACATCCGTCTCCCAGCTCTTGCCCGGCTCAGGGGGGCTTTGCCCATTTTGCAGGAGGGGGTTCCCTGCATAGTCCTGAGTCCGTGGACGCTTCCAGGTGTGGGGACCGACGCTCTCCGGGCCTCGTTCCCCCTCTGGCTGCTGAGAAGGTTTTTTAACCCGCTGCTGCACTCAGTAAAAAAAAAATTAAAAAAAAAAAAAAGGAGTTTAAAAGTTTCAAACTTTCAATAAGTTGCAGGTACTCACCTACCTCTAACTTATTTGCAGCAGTTGATCAGCTTTTTTATTTTTTTCTGGTCAGAGTAGGGCTAGAACTGGCAGCCAGAGAAGCAGAAGGCTTCTCTGGCTGCCAGTTCTAGCTGCCAGAAGGTTTCCCGCCTGCTCTCTCCTGCTGTGCAGGCTGTCAATCAAGCTTTTTTTTCAGCTTTTTTTTTCTTCAGACGCGGCTTAGCTATGTCCCGGCTGGCAGCCTGCCTTTCTTGTGGGCTGCCCTCTTCGCGTTTTTCGTGGCAGGGCCTCTGCACTGCTTGCCTGCCGGGTGTGGAAGGTCCCTCCTCAGCAGGACAAGCAAATTTAGCCGGGGGCTCCACTCCTCCAGGCATGGCTAGGCCTTTCCTGGGTCGGCAGAGCCCGGGAATGGCCGCCATCTTGGATTTTTCATCGGGGCCGATTTCAGTGCTCCCTGGGGCTGGTGGGGCAAGATTTTTTTGTTTTAACCCCAGATTTGGCCCCCACGGGTGCCCAGGAAGGGGGTGCTGACCTTCCCCCCCCCCCCCCCCCGCCAAATCCAGGGTTCCTTTTTCAGTGGATTTCGTCCTCCTCATGCACAAATCTTATCTAGCTAGCCTGCATGAGCTGGACGAAAGCCCCCCCCCCCCCCCCCCCCCCGCCAAAAATCCCTCGTTCAGCGCCGTTGACCACTGGACCGGCCGCAGAGCCCCAGGGACCAGTTCGGGTGCGGGTGGTCCTGGGGGTGCCCCCCCCCCCCCCCCCCCCGGTGTCTCCCATGTCCTCAGACCCCGCTGCTTCCTCGGTTTCGGCGGATGCCCCCCCCCCCCAGAGGGGGATGACCCTAGAGCCCTCCGTCTTTTTCGTAAGGAGGAATTAGAGCCCCCTCCTCCCTTTTGTTTTACAGGAGCTGGGTCTGGAGAGTCCCTCCGTGGATAATCTCATGGCCTCGCTCCCTAAGGATATGAACCCGGTTCTGGGAGGGCTCCGGGCTCCGGCCTCGGCCTTTTCCTTCCACTCCCTGCTTAAGCTCCTTATCCTGCGGGAATGGGAGGCTCCTGAGGGTGTGCTTCGGGTGGGGCGTGCGATGGATAAGCTCTATCCCCTCCCGGAGGAGGGCTTGGAGCTGTTGTGATATCCATCGGTGGATTCTTATGTTTCTGCAGTGGCCAAGCACACCACCATTCTGGTGGAAGGTTCCACAGCCTTGAAGGATTCACAAGATCCTAAGCTGGAGGCTCACCTGAAGCGCATCTTCGACGTTCTGGCCCTCGGGGTCCGGGCGTCTTGCTGTAGCAGTCTCATGATGCGAGCGGGCCTCCAGTGGGTCCAACAGTTACTCTGCACCCGGGAGCTTCCGCCAGGTGAGGCAGAACAAGCCGAACGTCTGGAGGCAGTAACCGCTTACGTATCGGACGCCCTCTTCGATCTGGTCCATGTCCAGGCAAAGGCGATGGTTTCGGCAGTGGCGGCCCGGAGGCTCCTTTGGCTACGCCACTGGTCGGCTGATCAGTCCTCGAAGACCCGGCTGGGCACGCTGCCCTTCAAAAGTAAGATGCTCTTTGGCGAGGATCTGGAGAAGCTTATGGACTCCTTGGCTGACAACAAGATCCATAAGCTCCCAGAGGACCGCCCTAAATCTTCCCGATCCTTCGCGGCCTCTCGCTCTCGCTTCAGGGGCCAGCGTCGCTTCGCTCCTTGGGGGCGGTTCTGCGAGGGGGTCTTCTCGTGCGCAATTCTGGTCGCAGTCCTTTCGTGGCAGACGGCCCTTTCGCGAGGGCCAGCCCGTGCGTGCCACCGCTAAACCTGCCACGCAGTGAAGTTCAGCCGACCCATTCCTCTGTTCCTTACCTCGGCGGACGCCTCTCCCTGTTCTTCGAGTAATGGGTCAAGATCACGTCAGATCAGTGGGTCCTCGACATTATCAGAGACGGGTACGCTTTCGATCTCGTCGGGGAACTTCCAGATCTCTTTCTTTTCTCGCCTTGCGGCCGGGCCAAGAGGGACGCAGTGGTCCAGTCTCTCTCCAAGCTTCTGGATCTGGAAGCGGTGGTCCCAGTCCCGGAAAGGGAAATTGGCGCCAGCCAGTATTCTATTTACTTCACCGTGCCCAAAAAGGACGGGTCCTTCCGCCCAATATTGGACCTCAAGAGGGTCAATCGGGCTCTCGAGATCCCCCACTTCCGCATGGAAACCCTGCGGGTGGTCATTGCGGCGGTCCGCCCCAGAGAGTTCCTTGCTTCCCTTGATCTCGCAGAAGCTTATTTTCATATTCCCATTCACCGCGACTATCAGAAGTATCTCCGATTCCACATTCTCAACCAGGACTTCCAGTTTCGAGCTCTCCCCTTCGGCCTCGCGACCGCTCCTCGCACCTTCACGAAGGTCATGGTAGTAGTAGCGGTGGCCTTGCGCCGAGAGGGGATTCTCGTCCATCCCTATCTGGACGATTGGCTCATCAGGGCCAAGTCGGAGACCTCTTGCCGGCGGGCGGTGGATCGCATCTTGGAGCTCCTTGCCTCTCTCGGGTGGATAGTGAACTTTTCCAAGAGCAAGCTTCAGCCCTCCCAGGAGTTGGAATTTCTGGGAGCCCACTTCGACATCCGAGTAGGCGAGGTTTTCTTACCTCGGGCGCGAGCCCTCAAGCTGATCGATCAGGTCCAGACTTTGATTGCCCTACCTTCCCTGACAGCCTGGGTTTATCTCCAAGTCCTGGGATCCATGGCTTCTACCATCGACCTTGTCCCCTGGGCTTTTGCTCATATGCGTCCGTTACAGAAAGCTTTGTTGTCCCGTTGGCAGCCAGTGTTGGAGCAGTTCCACATAGTCCTTTCGTTCTTGGATTTTACTGCCGACGAATTACAGTGGTGGCTGTCTCTTCCTCATCTTCTGCAAGGGGATGCCTCTTCAAGCTCCACAGTGGACGATAGTGACCACAGACGCCAGCCTGTTGGGCTGGGGTGCGGTCTGCCTTTCTCAGTCCACCCAGGGGACATGGTCGCAGACTCAGTCGCACTGGCACATCAATCGACTGGAAACTTTGACGGTCCGCCTGGCTCTTCAGGAGTTCCTTCCATTGATCCGCGGCAAGGCGGTACGAGTCCTGTCCGACAACTCCACCACAGTCGCCTACATCAATCGCCAAGGGGGCACTCGCAGTCCTCTGGTAGCCTTAGAAGCCAGCCGTCTCCTCGTTTGGGCGGAGCGTCACCTACAGTGCCTTGCGGCCTCTCACATCGCCGGAAGAGACAAGAGATAGAGCCAGCAGTCGCTCTATCCGGGAGAGTGGGAGCTCTCGGACGCGGCCATGGCTCTGATAGTGGACAGGTGGGGTCCTCCTCACCTCGACCTCATGGCGACTCTGCGCAATGCCAAGGCCAATCGGTTCTTCAGCCGCTGGAGGGAGCACGGCGCAGAGGGCGTGGATGCTCTGGCTCTACCTTGGCCAGCGGACATCCTTCTGTACGTGTTTCCCCCGTGGCCACTGGTGGGGAAAGTTCTCAGGAGAATCGAGCTCCACCGGGGACCGGTGATTCTCGTCGCTCCCGAGTGGCCACGAAGGCCGTGGTTCACGGATCTCATCAATCTAGCGGTGGACGGGCCCCTGCGCCTCGGTCATCTTCCTCGTCTCCTCCGGCAGGGGCCTGTATATTTCGATCAGGCCGATCGCTTCTGTCTTGCGGCCTGGCTTTTGAACGGCGTCGCCTGAGGCGCAGAGGTTATAGGGAGGAGGTCATCTCCACCCTGCTGTGAGCCCGGAAGCAGTCGACTTCTCTGGCCTATGTGCGCATCTGGAAAGTTTTTTTGAGTCCGCGTGTATGGAGGCGGGTGTCCCTGCGCGCTCCGCCTCGATTCCTTTGATTCTTTTCTTTAGAAGGGTCTCTCTAAGGGCCTCTCCAGTTCTCTACGCGTTCAAGTCTCTGTGCTCGGCTCTCTCCTGGGTCGGGTGGACGGTCATGCCTTAGCAGCTCACCCTGACGTGATTCGTTTCCTGAGGGGCATTAGACACCTCCGCCCCCCCCTCTCGGGCCACGTGTCCATCGTGGAGTCTCAACCTAGTCCTTCGTGCTCTCTGTGCGGCTCCCTTCGAGCCTCTTCGCCACGCTACGCTCAAGGATCTTACTCTAAAGACTGTCTTTCTGGTCTCTATTTCCTCTGCTCGCCGTATTTCCGAGCTTCAGGACCTGTCCTGTCGGGAGCCCTTCTTGCGTTTCTCGGATTCTGGGGTTTCTCTCAGGACAGTTCCTTCCTTCTTGCCTAAGGTTCTCTCCGCTTTTCATGTCAACCAGTTGGTAGAACTCCCAGCGTTCTCTCTGGAGGAGATTGCGGGTACGGCGGGTGGCGACCTTCGTCGGCTAGATGTAAAACGAGTCTTGCTTCGTTATCTCCAGGTCACTAATGACTTCCGGGTATCAGACCATCTCTTCGTCCTTTGGAGTGGTCCCAACCGTGGTAAACAGGCTTCTAAGACCATGATTGCGTGGTGGTTGAAGGAAGCCATTTCCTCGGCGTATCTTTGTCAAGGTCGTCCGCTTCCTGAGGGTCTGAAGGCCCATTCTCTGCATTCTCAGGCTACTTCTTGGGCGGAGAGTCAATCTGTCTCCCCACAGGAGATTTGCAGGGCCGCCACTTGGACGTCTCTGCACACTTTTGCTTGGCACTACCGTCTGGTTGTACACGCTCCGGTGTTCGGTTCCTTTAGGCGGCAAGTGCTTCGAGCGGGACTGTCTCAGTCCCACTCAGTTTAGGGAAGTTTTGGTACATCCCACTGTCTGGATTGATCTGGGTACGTACAGGAAAGGAAAATTAAGGAGTAGAGGATAGGCTCTGTCCTGATATAGGGCATCCTTCAAGTTTTAGTCTGTCTCCACCTGCTGGAAAGGAGGTTCAACCCACTGTCTGGACTGATCCGTGGTACTACAGGAACGAAAATTAACAGGTAAGAGGCTCCCTCCAAGTACCCCCCGCGAAAACGACCAGACACATTACCCTAAGAGATCGTGCCACCTCCACAGCTGGCCCCCTCCTGTGGAACTCCATTCCTACAGATCTCAGACAGGAGCCCTGCCTCCTAACTTTTAGGAAAAGACTTAAGACTTGGTTATTCAAGCAAGCTCTCCCGGACACAATCTAATGACACATTCTAATGACTCCTCTAAACATTCAGCCCTTAACCATGCCTTTTGTATATAGCATTTAATTTGTATATTGTTTAACCATTTCTATTCTTTCCTATCTCTTCCTCCTTTCTCCAAGTTCTGCTACCCTTGTTAAATGTAACTGCACCTTCGGTCACCACAGTTCTAGTTTGATGTATATTCTGCACTCCCGTTTTATGTAAACCAGCAAGATATGTTTTCATGATTGCCGGTATATAAAAACCTTAAATAAATAAAAATAAATAAATAAATAATTTTCCTATTTTCTGAATCTTTTCTCCAAGCCCATTAGTTATAATTAACATTTATTTCAGGCTGTCTGATTTGAAAAGTTTGTACTATGAAGATAATGTGATGAATTTCTGGCTTGGATCAAAGCGCTATATGCGAACCCCAAGACACAGATGAGAGTAAATGGCTGGGTGTCTGATCCTTTTATGAATTCCAGGGGAACCAGACACAGATGCCTTTTGTCCCCTCTTCTTTTTAACCTGGCTTTTCAACCCCTGGCTCAGAAGATGAGGGAAGAGATTCGGATTTATGGTTTTCAGTTCGGTGATGCTCATGAAAAGATTATCCTTTATGCAGATGATGTTCTTTTGTTTCTCACCCAAATAGATAAATCCATGTCTGCCTTATTGTCTTTGTTTCACAGGTATAATAGCTGTTGGATTATCAGATTAACTATTCTAAATCTATAATTATGAATATTGGGAAAAATGTAGGCTCCTGGGTTGTCTCACTACTTTTTCCATAGTTACGACCAGTTTTTAATACCTAGGGATCTGCTAATATTTCTGATCTCTTTAAACTTAAACTATCCAGACACTAGTGAAAGTGGACTTGGTAGGGCCTACCTTGTGAAGATTTTATTTATTTATTTGAACATTTTAATATACTGTAGTTCCATATAAAGATCACAATGGTTTACAAACATAACATTCATACTATAATCAACAATTAATGACAGTTTACAGATGTAGTTTTCATAAGCATGGATTAGACTAAATCTAATGAAGTTCTAATACATATTAGCTAAAGACATCAAGTGAGTGCTTCAGGAATTATAATTTAACAATTTTTACAAAATAGGTTGTTTAAGATACTTTCTCTCATTCATTTATTATTCATTCTTCTGTTATTCATTCTCATCAGGTAGAGAATTCCAAAGCTTTGCACCCACTATGGAAAACACACGTTCTCTTACTTGTGTCAGGTGTGTACTCCGTATTGTAGGAACAGTCAATAGTCCTTTATTTTGAGATCTTAGTGTTCACTGCGGTGTGTGCGGTTGTAGTGTTACGCCTATCAATCCAGTGTTATTAGAGCGAATGATTTTGAATGTTAACATTAATATTTCATAATAGATCCGTTTATTGTACTGGTAGCCAGTGCAATGAAATCAGCAAGGGTGTGATGTGATCAAATTTCCTTGTTCCTAATAAAAGTCTTGGCTGAGCCATTTTGTAGTAACTGTAATGGTTTTGAGAGACATATGGGAAGGCTGAGTAATAGGGAGTTATAGTAGTCTATGTTTGAGAAAATTAGAGTTTGTAATACAGTGCAGAAGTCCTCAAAAGTTAGTAAAGGTTTCAACCGATGTAAAATACCCAGCTTGGTGTAGCCTGCAATAATTAATTAATTGATGTGCTTTTTCATAGTAAGGTTTTCATCTAGCTGGTTACCTAAATCCTGTACTTGCTCTGAGGGAGTGATTTGAAAATTAGAGGCAGAGGTTTAACTATAGAAGAATTTCTACTTAAGCAAATGTCTTCAGATTTTTTTTGTGTGTTTAATGTTAGTTTAAGTTGAGATAGTTCTTGCTGTATTGCTTTCATATAGGTTGAGAGTGTCAATGCCGTATTTTCAAATGATTTGGAGATTGGGATGTAAAACTGTATGTCGTCTGCGTACAAGAAGAAAGTAATTCCTAAATCTGCCAGTAATTTACACAGTGGGAGCATGCAAATATTGAATAGTGTTGCTGAGAGAGCTAACCTTAAGGGTCACCTGTATCCAAGAAGATTGTAATATCCCGCCTTTTGTATTTATTCCAATTCCTGCATTGGTACAGTACCTTATAAGGTGTTCATGTCCGTTAAAGGAGCCATCATTTCTTTTTTATGGAAGGGAAAATTCCTCTGATCAAATTCTAAATGTTGCAGCAACCACATCATTGGCGGGTTTGGATATTATAGACTTATTTTGTACTATCTGTCTGCATGGTTAATTGGGGTTAGAGGATAGCCCGGTGATATCTCTCTGCATTCCTGGCAGGGACTGAAAGAACTGCAAACTAGGGGAGACAATTTAATTTCTCTCCTCTTACATACCAGACTCTGCAGGTTTTGCTAGGCTTAACAGAGGCAATCATATTGTGTCATGGTAAACATTTGTCATGATGTTCATAAATTGTCAAAGATATTGACAAGTTTTCTCCTTTATTTCCATTGTTAAACGACCATTCCCTTTTGCCTGCTACATCCTTAACAGCTGCTGGGGAGTGGAAGAGGAGGGGACCAATATCTTGGCCAAATATGGAAAGACAATGTATTTACATCTTTTGCAGTTTTGGTGGCTGAGTTTGATATATTCACTTATACGCATTATTTATATTTGCAATTATGAAGGGATCTTTTTAGATAGAGTTGATTATGCACGATAGAAATGACCTAGAAAAATTTTAACAATCACAATAACGAGCAAGACCTCTCCAAAATTAACCAAAACAAAAAAGAGAGGGACAAACAGTAATCCAAAAAACCTTTCTATAAATTTGTCTTCAAACTTTTTATAAATTTATCATCAGGCTGTGAAGGATTAGATGGTATCAGAAATAGTAGTGCCACCGATGTAATCCACTGTCTCTTGCCCGCAATGGGCCTCAGGCAGTATCAGCATTACTTGCACTGCAACTTTAATCATCTACCGTCAACCTCCCACCAGAAGTGCCTTCCTCAGGGGTATATATCCAAAAACTTTTTCAAAAGGACACCTCCTATTCAGTAACCTTTGACTGTCACACCACACTAGCATACTTTTCAAAAACAATTTTGGATATATACCTCTGAGGAAGGCACTTCTGCCGAAACATGGTCCATGTCAGGTGGATTTTCTAAATGCCTGGTCAGCTAAGTATTTTTTATTTTATGGTAATATACAGTGGAAGTGAATAAAGTTTGGTTTTTTGAGTTTTCGCTAGGAACTGGTGGGAGGTTGATGGTAGATGATTAAAGTTGCAGTGCAAGTAACACTGATATTGCCTGAGGCCCATTGCAGGCAAGAGACAGTGGATTATATCAGGACTTTCAGGAAGAATTGGATCGCAGGGTGCAGTTGACGGTGCTCAAAGCTCTCCAGAGCGTTGAACTGCCAACACCACCGGCCCCCGTACCGGTGCCCAAGCCCCCACCAGCGATGCTCGCAACCCTGCTGGAGTGTTTGAACGTCCTTCTGGGCACCCTACCAATGCAACCAGTGCCCGGGAGGCCTTCAACACCTCCTCTGCCACTGACGCCCTCCTCCACAACGATCCCAATTCTTGGGTCCTCCAAGGAGGATGAGGCCTTGGGGACCAGGCATCCTTGCCCACTCTTCCCTGGGCCGCTGCCAGTTCTTCCCGGCTTACCATGGCCGATGCCCCCCTCGATGCCAGGGGCTCCATCGATGCCATTGGTGCCCCTGCAGCCTCTGGCGCCCTTGGGGCCCAGGTCAGCTATCCCTCATAGCCCCACCCTCGCCACCTGGGCCCCAGTGAGGAAGAGGGTCCTTATGACCCATGAGACGATGACTCTTCAGACTCATACTCAGAGTTCTCGGACAACCCTTTCTCAGAGCCTTCCCTATCGGAGGAGAGGCGTCAATCTCTGCCCGAAGACCTGTCATTTGCGAGCTTTGTAAGGGCAATGGCAGAGGCCATCCCCTTCCAGCTTCTGTCGGAGGAGGATACCCGTCATAAGATGCTGGAGGTTCTCCAGTTCATCAATGCTCCCAAGGAAATTGTGGTGGTGCTTATTCATGACATCTTTAAGGAGCTCCTCCTCCATATGTGGAAACACCCAATATCCATGTCCCCAGTCAACAGGAAGGCCAATGCCACCTATTTGTTGCAGTAAGCCATGGACTTTGAACAGCAGCACCTCCCCCACCAGTCGGCAGTTATGGATTCTGCCCTGAAGAAAGCTAAACATTCCTGGACGCATTCTTCCGTCCCTCCAGGGCGTGAACACAGGGAACTCGATGGCATAGGGAGGAAAATGTTTCAGGGTGCCATGCTGGTGGCCCACATTGTGGCCTACCAGCTGTATATGACCCAATATAACTGCAATCTGTGTAAACAAGTTCAAGACTTTGCGGAGGGCCTTCCCCAGCAGCAGTAGAACTTTCTTGCAACCATTGCCGCGCTGGGCCTTGAAGCAGGTAAGCACAAGGTGAGGTCCACCTATGACATGTTAGAAACCACAGCCCGTCCTGCCGCCGGAGGCTGGCATGGGTCTGAGCCTCAGGAGGTTCAAGACAGTCTCGCAGATCTCCCATGTACAGGCGAGAACCTGTTTGGGGACAAAGTGAAGGAGGCCATGGCGCAGCTGAAAGATCAGCATGATACTCTTCAGCAACTCTCCGCCAGCCCCTCAGAAGGCCCTTTCTCGGCTAGGAAGGCCTCCAGGCCAGGCTCTCACAAGGCTTTTTACCGGCCAAGGAAATACTATCCTCCAGCCACCCGTCCTGCCGCCGGACAGGTGGCTCGCCCTCCTAGGACTAGTTTCAGGGGTCGTGGCCGGAAGCAGCAGGTCCCAAGGACCCAACCAGCCTCCCAGCAGGCCCCATCTACAGGCTTTTGACTGGTGGTGACAGGGCACGAGCCAGACACCGGTTCCCCTGGCGGTCGATCCCCCGGTTGGTGGCAGGCTCCTTTGCTTTGCCCGCCGAAGGGAAGCGATCACTTCGGACCATTGGGTCCTCTCCATTGTCTACCAGGGCTAACACCTGAATTTCAGCAGGCTCCCAGAGACCGGTCCCCCACGAACAGCGGGGCCACTGCTTCTTTTCGAGATACTTCCTCATTCTGAAGAAGAACAGTGGTTTGCACCCCATTCTTGACCTCAGGGCGTTAAACAGGTTTCTTGTAAGAGAAAAATTCAAAATGGTCTCTCTGGGCATGCTGATCCCATTCCGACGAAGAGGAGACTGGCTCTGCTGTCTTGACTTAAAGGATGCTGACGCCTATATTGCATCTGTCCCCAAACACAGGAAGCACCTCCGCTTCCTGGTGGGGATGGCACATTCTTAGCCCTTTGGACTTGCATCAGTCCCACGCATCTTCACCAAATGCTTGGCGGTGGTGGCTGCCTACCTCAGGCATCAAGCAGTCCATGTCTTTCCATACCTGGACGATTGGATAATCCGGAGCAACACCCACTCCAGAGCCTTGCAATCACTGGCCCTAACGGTTGAGACCCTGCAGACGTTGGGATTCGTCATCATCTTCCCCAAGTCTCATCTCTGTCTGTCTCCACAACTAGACTTCATAGGCGCCAGGTTGGACATGGTACAAGCCAAGACTTTCCTACCCAAGGACCGGGCGGTCGCCCTCTCCTCGCTGGCCACCTCATTCGCAACAGCAAGAGGGTGCCAGCCCGCCTACTACTCTGCCTGCTGGGCCACATGACAACCTCTGTCCTCTTGACCCCCTTTGCCCGCCTCCACAAGAGGAGCCTTCAGTGGACCTTGCAGTCCCAGTTGTGGCAGGCTTCCCAGGATGGGGAGGCTCTGTTTACAGTCACGGACCCCCTCAGTCTCTTCCTGACCTGGTGGGAAGCCCTCCACAATTTGGAAACTGGGCTCCCGTTTCAGCCCGCGCCACCCCAGATAACCCTCACCACTGATGCCTCGCCTCAGGGGTGGAAGGCCCTACACGGACGGCCTACATACTCAGGGACTCTGGACTGCATCCGAAGCTCGCTGCCAAATAAATTTCTGGAGCTTTGGGTGATCTGATACGCCTTGTGGGCCTTCCAGGACAGACTGTCCTCCAAGACTATCCTCATCAGAACGGATAACCAGGTGGCGTTGTGGCACATCAACAAGCAGGGTGGCATAAGCTTGTTCCTCCTCTGCCAGAAGGCAATGCATGTCTGGGATTGGGCCCTCTCCAGAGAGATGTGTCTTCGGGCTACCTACCTGACCGGTCACCTAAACACACTGGCAGACCGCCTCAGTCAATCCTTCCAGCCACCCGAGTGGTCCCTGAACCCCCTGCAGACTTGTTCTGCTGCTGGGGTATGCAGGACATGGACTTGCTCACCTCTCCCAGCAATCCCAAGGTGAGCAGATTCTGCTCCCTGATACCGGGGAAGGGCCATCTGGCCTGCGATGCCTTCTCCCTTCGCTGAGAGCAGGATCTCCTGTACGCATACCCCCTATTCCGCTCCTCTCGAGAACTCTAATGAAACTGCAAGAAGATGGGGAGACCATGATCCTAGTTGCACCCTCCTGGCCAAGGCAGGTGTGGTTCCCTCTTCTCCAGGACATGTCAGTGAGCGAGCCTGTCCCGCTGGGGACGGCTCCAGACCTCATATCGCAGAACTGGGACACCCTGCGCTACCCAAAGCTCCGGGCCCTGGCCCTCATGCTGTGGATGTTGAGCGCATGATCCTTTAGCCCTTGCAGCTCTCAGATGGTGTGTCCAGGTATTGATTGAGTCTCGGAAACCTTCTACCATGAAGTCTTACAGCTCGAAGTGGAAGCGTTTCTCCATCTGGTGCAGTGATCATGGACTGGACCCTTTCTCCTGTCCCGCCCCCCCACCTGCTGGATTACCTCTGGCATCTGTCCACGTCTGGCCTCCAAACCAGCTCAGTCCGCATGCACCTCAGCGCCTACCACCAGGGTGTTGCTGGTGTGCCCATCTCGGTCTAGCCTCTTGTCAGTTGCTTCATGTGTGGCCTCATTCAACTAAAGCCCCCGCTTTGACTTCCGGCTACCCCTGGGATCTCAGCATTGTCCTGTCGAGGCTAATGCGGCATCCATTCGAGCATCATAAGACTTGTGACCTGAAGTTCCTCACCTGGACAGTGATGTTCCTGGTGGCGATCACTTCCACTCGCAGGGTCAGTGAGATCCAGGCCCTGGTTACGTATGCTCCCTACACAAAGTTCTTCCATGATCGTGTAGTGCTGCGTACACATCCCAAGTTTCTACCTAAGGTGGTGACTGCTTTCCACAATAACCAGCCCATCATCCTTCCCACCTTCTTTCCAAGGCCTCATTCCCACCCGGGGGGATGTGCTCTCCACACTCTGGACTGCAAGCGGGCACTCACTTTCTGTTTGGATCGTACAGTGGCCCATAGGCAGTCCACCCAGCTCTTCATGTCTTTTGATCCCAATAGACTGGGAACAGTGGTGGGGAAGCAAACCTTGTCAAACTCGCTAGCAGATTGCATTGCCTTCTGAGCAGGCAGGCCTTCAGCAGGCTGGCAGGATGAAAGCTCACTCTGTGCAGGCTATGGCGGCGGCAGTGGCCCATCTGCGTGTGGTCCCTGTCACTGAAATCTGCAGAGCCACGACCTGGAGTTCTCTCCACAAGTTCGCTACACATTACTGCCTTGACAGGGATAGTCGTCAAGACAGCGCTTTTAGCCAGTCTGTCCTGTGCAATTTATTCCAGTCTGTGGGAGAAAACAGACCCTTGTTTTCTCCCACAGAGCTGCAATTGTGTGTTGTGCCTGTTGATGTCACCCACATGTGAGGGCTAACATCCTGCTATCTTAGGAGAACACCTGCACATCATTTCTTCATGATAACCATTGTGCATAGTTTTGAAAATTCAAAACTCTGCGTGTTGTTGCATTCCCCAACCTCACCTACTTCTGAGTCTGCCAACTTTTCCCTCAGGTAATTGTACACATGTTCATACCCATGTGTATTTTTACTTATTTAGAATCTGAGTAATTTAGGCATAGATTTAATAAGCTGCAAGATGGCTACATTCTCGCAGGATGGTAGTCCTCACATATGGGTGACATCACAGGATGGAGCCCAATCACGGAATACTTTTGTCAAAGTTTCCAGAACTTTGACTGGCCCCTACTGGGCATGCCCAGCATGGCACTAACCCTGCAGCCAGCAGGGGGCCCCCTTTAGTCTTCTTTTTTCCGCGCAGCAGTAGCCTCGCGGTTAAGGAGCTCTTCAGCGATTCCTGACAGGAATTTTCCTCACGGAATTACTAAAAGTTAATTCGCCCCACAGGGGTCCCTCCTTTATATTTTTCAACCTGCGGTACCCCGGTAAGTTTTTACCCGTTTTTCGTTGATTACCGTCGAGTTTGGCCCTCGCGGCCTACTGGCCGTCGACCATATCTCGGCTCAATTTTTTCATGGCCATGGCGTCGGGGTTCCATCGGTGCCCGGACTATAATCGCACGATGTCCATCACAGCCCCCCATAAAGTCTGTGTAATGTGTCTTGGACGAGAGCACGATGTCTTGACCTGCACCAAATGTGCCCTAATGACACCAAAAGGTCACAAGGCCAGAATGGAGAAGATTGAACTTCTCTTCCGTGCTCAAACCCCGACTCCATCCATTGTGTCGACGTCGTCAGAACCTGTTCCGTCAACTTCGTGCCAGCATCAACCACCGCCCAGTGACCGTCCGACGTCGACAAAATCTTTGCCTTCGACACCCTCTACTCCCCCTCAGCACCGAGGGGATCGTAGAGATAAACATAGACATCGAAAGTCTCGGACCATCGAGGGAGTTAAATCATCGACCTCGCCATCGTCCGAGCCACTGTCGAAGAAACCCTGTCCAGAAAAGGTACCGACCTTTTTGGCGACTGGCTCACAGAGGCAACCTCACCCGACAGGGTATCGGGAGCCGCGACTCCGCCTTTAACGGTGGTCCCTCCGGCTATGCCTCTGCCTCCTTCTTCTGTTCCGGAGAAGAACTGGACCGGATGGTTCAGGAGGCCATCGACAAGGCAATGCAACAACTACAGGTTCCTCCGGCACCAACACCGGTACCGATTGTAGAACCAACCACGGACCCGATCCCGGCAGCATTGGCACCACTGCTCTCCAGGATGGAAGCACTCATTGCCGCTTTTCCACCGATGGACCCTGGGTCACCGATGACTCCGGTGCCCTCCCCGCTTACTTTATCACTGGGAGGAGAAACACCTTTCTGCATCCCTCTATCAGGAGTTCTGCCTCAGCCATCGATGCCGATACATCCCTCGCCGCCGATACGCCCGACAGCGCCACTGAGCCATCCATCGATGCCTTCATCAGTGCCTCCAATTTTTCCTTCGATTCCTTCGGAGCCTGGACCAGGACCCTCGGGTATCCCACCACCCCATCCCCCTCTAGCTCCTAGAGGGACAGGTGCTGATCCCTAAGATACCTGGACTGATAATTCCTCCCCAGACACCAATGATTTGCCTTCACCAACTTCACCCACTGAAAGTAGAAAGCGTTCTCTTCCAGAGGACCTTTCCTTTATAAATTTTGTGAAGGAAATGTCTGAATTGGTTCCCTTCCAATTACAAAGTGAACAGGATGATAGACATCAGATGACGAAGTTGCTTCAATTCCTGGATGCTCCCAAGGAAATAACCTCCATCCCTATCCACCAGGTTCTTCTGGATCTCCTCAAGAAGAACTGGGAACATCCTGGCTCCATTGTTCCAGTCCACAGAAAAGCTGACACTACCTACTTGGTGCATTCAGCTCCAGGTTTTCAAAAAACCTCAATTAGATCACCAATCTGTAGTGATAGAATCCACACAGAAAAGAGCAAAAAGATCAAATCCTCACACTTCTTTTCCTCCTCGCAAGCAACATTTTTTCTGCTTCGGATATATTTTTTAAATATATCCGAAGCAGAAAGCTTGTGAAGGGAGTCAGTTGGACCGTTAGATGATCGAGGGGTTAAAGGGGCACTTAGAGAAGATAAGGCCATCGCGGAAAGATTAAATGATTTCTTTGCTTCGGTGTTTACTGAAGAGGATGTTGGGGAGGTACCCGTAATGGAGAAGGTTTTCATGGGTAATGATTCAGATGGACTGAATCAAATCACGGTGAACCTAGAAGATGTGGTAGGCCTGATTGACAAACTGAAGAGTAGTAAATCACCCGGACCGGATGGTATACACCCCAGAGTTCTGAAGGAACTAAAAAATGAAATTTCAGACCTATTAGTAAAAATTTGTAACCTATCATTAAAATCATCCATTGTACCTGAAGACTGGAGGATAGCAAATGTAACCCCAATATTTAAAAGGGCTCCAGGGGCGATCCGGGAAACTACGGACCAGTTAGCCTGACTTCAGTGCCAGGAAAAATAGTGGAAAGTGTTCTAAACATCAAAATCACAGAACATATAGAAAGCCATGGTTTAATGGAACAAAGTCAGCATGGCTTTACCCAGGGCAAGTCTTGCCTCACAAATCTGCTTCACTTTTTTGAAGGAGTTAATAAACATGTGGATAAAGGTGAACCGGTAGATATCGTATACTTGGATTTTCAGAAGGCGTTTGACAAAGTTCCTCATGAGAGGCTTCTAGGAAAAGTAAAAAGTCATGGGATAGGTGGCGATGTCCTTTCGTGGATTGCAAACTGGCTAAAAGACAGGAAACAGAGAGTAGGATTAAATGGGCAATTTTCTCAATGGAAGGGAGTGGACAGTGGAGTGCCTCAGGGATCTGTATTGGGACCCTTACTTTTCAATATATTTATAAATGATCTGGAAAGAAATACGACGAGTGAGATAATCAAATTTGCAGATGACACAAAATTGTTCAGAGTAGTTAAATCACAAGCAGATTGTGATAAATTGCAGGAAGACCTTGTGAGACTGGAAAATTGGGCATCCAAATGGCAGATGAAATTTAATGTGGATAAGTGCAAGGTGATGCATATAGGGAAAAATAACCCATGCTATAGTTACACAATGTTAGGTTCCATATTAGGTGCTACAACCCAAGAAAGAGATCTAGGTGTCATAGTGGATAACACATTGAAATCGTCGGTTCAGTGTGCTGCGGCAGTCAAAAAAGCAAACAGAATGTTGGGAATTATTAGAAAGGGAATGATGAATAAAACGGAAAATGTCATAATGCCTCTGTATCGCTCCATGGTGAGACCGCACCTTGAATACTGTGTACAATTCTGGTCGCCGCATCTCAAAAAAGATATAATTGCAATGGAGAAGGTACAGAGAAGGGCTACCAAAATGATAAGGGGAATGAACAACTCCCCTATGAGGAAAGACTAAAGAGGTTAGGACTTTTCAGCTTGGAGAAGAGACGGCTGAGGGGGGGGGGGATATGATAGAGATGTTTAAAATCATGAGAGGTCTAGAACGGGTAGATGTGAATCGGTTATTTACTCTTTTGGATAGTAGAAAGACTAGGGGGCACTCCATGAAGTTAGTATGGGGCACATTTAAAACTAATCGGAGAAAGTTCTTTTTTACTCAACGCACAATTAAACTCTGGAATTTGTTGCCAGAAGATGTGGTTAGTGCAGTTGGTATAGCTGTTTTTAAAAAAGGATTGGATAAGTTCTTGGAGGAGAAGTCCATTACCTGCTATTAAGTTCACTTAGAGAATAGCCACTGCCATTAGCAATGGTAACATGGAATAGACTTAGCTTTTGGGTACTTGCCAGGTTCTTATGGCCTGGATTGGCCACTGTTGGAAACGGAATGCTGGGCTTGATGGACCCTTGGTCTGACCCAGTATGGCATTTTCTTATGTTCTTATGAACTCCATCTTCCAACAATGGGGATATCCTCAAATAGACCTCTTTGCTTCTTCTCAAAACCGCAAACTAGAGAACTTCTGCTCTCTCATTCGCAACAAACACTCTCAACTCAGAGACTCATTCTCCATCTCGTGGGCAACTGGTCTACTTTATGCATTCCCTCCACTTTCTCTTCTCTCGAAGAGTCTCGTGAAATTACATCAGGAAAAGGGAACCATGATCCTGAATCCACCTCAGTGGCCACGCCAAGTGTGGTTTCCAATACTTCAGGATCTCTCCATTCGAAGGCACATTCCCTTGGGAAAAGATCCACTTCTGATCACTCAAAACGATGGGTGCCTCCGCCACCCCCAATCTTCAAGCCTTGTCCCTGACGGCATGGATGTTGAAAGGTTAATCCTTCAACCACTTAACCTTTCTGAACCAGTTTCCCATGTCTTGATTGCTTCACGGAAGCCTTCCACGAGAAAATCTTACTCTTACAAATGGAACAGGTTTACGTCTTGGTGCTCTTCTCAGTCCCTTGACCCCTTTACCTGTCCAATCACAAAGTCTTTGGACTATCTCTGGCAATTGGCAGAGTCAGGTCTAAAAATGTCTTCCATCAGAATGCATGTCAGTGCAGTAGCCGCCTTCCATAAAGGTGTCAGATGTTCCTATATCAGTACAACCCCGTTTTCTGAAAGGTTTGCTTCACCTCATGCCTCCACTCCGTCCTCCGGCCCCTTCTTGGACCTTAACCTGGTTTTGGGTTGGCTCATGAAACCACCATTCGAGCCTCTTCACTCCTGTGGCCTTCGATACCTCACATGGAAAGTGATTTTCCTTTTGGAAATCACTTCAGCTTGCAGAGTTAGTGAATTACAGGCCTTAGTTACCTATCCGCCTTACACTAAACTTCTGCAGGACCGGGCAGTACTCCGTACTCACCCTAAATTCTTACCCAAGGTAGTTTTGGATTTTCATCTAAATCAATCCATCATACTACATACCTTTTTTCCCAGGCCCCATTCCAATCCAGGAGAACAGGCTCTGCATATCCTTGACTGTAAACGGGCTCTAGCGTTCCACCTAGACAGTACAGCTGCCCACAGGGAAAGCACTCAATTGTTTGTCTCTTTCCATCCTAACAAGTTAGGGAAGCCTGTGGGTATGCAGACTCTCCTCCTGGTTGGTTGACTGCATATCCTTTGCTATCAGCAAGCAGGCGTTCCATTTCAAGACCGTGTTAAAGCACACTCTGTAAGGGCCATGGCGACTTCAGTAGCACACCTACAATCGGTGCCGCTTCCTGACATTTGTAGGGCTGCCACTTGGAGTTGTCTCCACACCTTTGCAGCCCAGTATTGCTTGGACAAAGCCGGAAGACAAGATTCCATCTTTGGCCAGTCTGTCCTTCGTAACCTGTTTACAACGTGACGTACCAACACCCTTCTGCCTGCCCGTTAGGGTTCAAGATGCCCTTGACCAAATTTTATCCCAGTCCTAGTGCTTTTGCACACCTGGGTACATTTGGTGCATTTCTCGGACATCCTCAGCTCGGTACTCACCCATATGTGAGAACTACCATCCTGCTTGTCCTTTGAGAAAGCAAATGTTGCTTACCTGTAGCAGGTGTTCTCACAGGACAGCAGGATGTTAGTCCTCATGAAACCCGCCCGCTGCTCCACGGTGTTCGGTTCGTAACATTTTCCTATTTTATTTTTCGGCACTGCCTGTAGCTTTTAAACAAGACTGAAGGAGGACCCCTGCTGGCTGCAGGGTTAGTGCCATGCTGGGCATGCCCAGTATGGGCCAGTCAAAGTTCTGGGAACTTTGACAAAAGTGTTCCGTGATTGGGCTCCATCCTGTGATGTCACCCATATGTGAGGACCAACATCCTGCTGTCCTGTGAGAATACCTGTTACAGGTAAGCAACATTTGCTTTATGCGATAAAACGTTCATATCGCAGCGTTATGTGATATTCGGGCCTGAAATCCACCCCTATTATAATGAACAGCTTTGCATGGCATTTGCATACATGCATTAATTTTGCAAATCCATGCAAAGTAGCTCATGTATACTTAAACCTATGCAAATAAAATAATGCATCTGACTTATAAAAATATCAGCCCCATTTTTTTTATGTTTGAAGGAGGTGTAGTTATCTTACCACTAGAGCATGGAGATGCTAGCACGGGTCCATGATGGTCCCATGGTAAAATTTAAAGGGCAAGCGACCCGAAACTCACCCCCCATACCTGAGAAAATGCCCCCTGGGGGGGTCTTTTGAGAATCCCTCCTACCAGTTGTAGAAGCAGCATGGGCTCCAAAAGAGTAAGCAAAAAAAAAAAAAAAGCCTCAACCACACGGTGATGCCCAACCCCTTCACAAACCCCTTCCCTTAGTGGCAGAACCCCCCCCCACACACACACACACACACAAGCAAAGAACCCTGACCCAATAGAAAGCATTTGTCCCTGGATCTATGTTTTCCCTCCCATTCTCCCTTCCATCCAGAATATACCCTGGTGGACTTGGGGACAATCCAATCTTGCCATCCCTTTAGCACCAACTAGCTGCGGGTCCGTGGACACCATTTTCCAAAATGACGCTGATTGGCCTTTGCACTTACCATGTGGGCAGGGTGTTGCCATATGTTTGAGGCTCTTATTTTTTTATTACTATTGTTTTGGGGCTCGAGCTGCCTCTACAGGTGGTGGTGGGGGATAGGTGGAGGTCTCAAAGACCCCCAAGGGACATTTTCTGAGTTTTGGTATGTGAGTTTTGGGCCATTTGGCCCTTTAAATTGATGGCAGCCCCTTGCGACCCAAGCCACCATCGCATGTTTTTTCAGCCTCTGCCGCATATTTATTTCTCATGGAGTTGTTCCAGGAGGAAAAATAACGCAAACGATATCGCTGTGATGTTTGTCACAGAGGTGCAAATTATGGGACCACTCCCCACAATATTTGTCCCCTCCCGCAATAAAAGATCGCAGCTTGATAAATCTTCTCTTTAGGGCAAGGAAATACCTGCAGTACCTGAATGTAACTCGCTTTGAGCTACCAATAAAAAGGCGTGAGTTAAAAATAAAAATAGAACAAGTCCAGTGGAATCAAGTCCTTCAAGGACAGCAGAATACATCAGCATGCCAGAGAAGTACAGAGATTCCCTAGCTTGGTGGCTGTCTCGTTCCACCCTGGCCAATGGCATGCCCTTCCAAATTCCTCAGCATTCAGTTATTCTAATGACAGATGTGTCCAGCCTGGGTTGTGATGCTTATCTAAATGGTCTCCACATCATTTCATGCAAGGTGACTATAAGCATCACTTATTTGGCAGGTATGAAAAAAGCCTCTAACAGCAAAGCTGAGTCACCATTTAGAGTGGTCCTCAAGTCAGAGTGTAGCAAATATCTTTTTCAGTGGTGAACTCCCAAGATCTGTTCACGACAGCTCAGGACAGGAGGTACACATTTTCTGTTCCAGAAAGAGAGCAGAATAGCACTGAATGCCGCCTTCTTTCACTGGAGATATAGACTTTGCACACACATCTACAATACTTATAGTGACAAAAACTTTAATAGAACTCTTGAGAGATGAGGGGAATGTGATTCTCATAGCTCTCTTCGCTAAGAGAGATTTAGTTTGCTATCCTTTTGATTTATGCATCAAGAAACTGAGCAAGTTGTAGTAGCCTTTCCCATTCCTGATAATACAGAACCGGGAAATGTTACTCCACGCCAACCTCTAGTCCCTCACTCTCACTTGGATTTTTTTGAGGGAAGTAATATGTTTGTGTTCTTCAATTAGGCATCTCTAGTTCTAGCTTCCAAGAAGAAATCACTAGAATATTGTAAGTAGAAGAGATTTGCTGTTTGACTCACACAAAAGCAATTTGAATACCTTCTACATACCTCAGAATCTGGATACAAAACTAACTTTATTATAGTACATCTCAGTGCAATTGGTGGTTACCTTTATCATGTAAAAGGAAGACGAGTTTCTTCACAACCTTTGTAAGATTTATGTAGGGCTTCCTTCATTTGAACTCTCCCACCAAGGCATTCATAGTGTCATGATACTTCAAATACAGCTGATGAAAGTCCATTTTGAGTCTCTGGCTTCTTGTTTACTAAAGTACTTGACATGTAAAGTTGCTTTTTTGTAGTAGTCACTTCAGCTTACAGTGTCATAGAAAAGCGAAAACTAATAGCTTTTACCACAGTATGATGATACTGTACATGTATCCCAAGTTCTTGTCTAATGTAGTGTCTGATTTCCACCTTACTTAGTCAAATGTTCTTATAGCATTTTTCCCAGGGCCTCTTGGCTACAAATGTAAAGGAACCCTGCATTCTAGATTACAAGAGAGCTGTCATCAGTCTGGACCAGACTGAAGACTATAGGAAGTCCATCTATATTCTTGTTTGGTTTTGCCCTAATAAGCCTGGCATTGCAGTGTCAAAGAGAACACTTTTTAATTGGATAACAGATTGCATCTCCTTCACTTTTACCTAAGCACATTTTACCTTAGACGTACATGTCAAGGCCCATAATGTCAGGGTCAAGGTTGCATTGGTGACCCTTCTAAGAGCAACCTCATATAATATCAGTCAGCATATTCACCTCCTGTTATTGCTTATATACTGACTCCTGACACGACAGAAAAGTTGGGCAGTTTATTTTCAAGGTCTTTTTGAGTGCTAGAACCCAGTTCCAGCCCTTATAGAGCCCATTTTTAAGATTTAAATGTCTGTTAAAAAAAAAAAAGTTTAAACTTGCCAAGAAGAATTTTTGCTGCCCTGTTGCTGTGGTTTCATTCTTTTTTTTGTCAGATGACAACTTTTAGCTAGGACGTTCCATTTGTGTGACATCAGTAACCTGCTAGTCTTCAGAGAAAATGGCATTGCTTACCTGTAGGAGATGTTCTTTGTAGACAGCAGTTCAGCAGTCATAAACCCTCTTTCCTCTCCTTCTGGAGTTAAGCTTTATTAGCTTAATTACAAAACTAAGACACAGGGTGACTGCAGGAGCACAGGAACTGCACAGGTGCCCAGAGAGGTCTTCAGAATATTTAAGAATGCTCTATAAGTTTCTGTTTTTGTCAAGCAGCAATAACATTACCCTTGTATGTGATTAGTGAACTGCTATCTTTAGAGAATACCTGTTACAGGTAAGCAATTCCATTTTTCAAGCACTGTGAAATCTTGTGTATAGACCATATTGATTGTTCCATGTCTATGATAATGACAAAAACAATAGTGAAAAATTGTAAATAATTTATTTCTTTTATTTAGGACTTTACCTCATTTTCGTAATGGGAGAAGTTACTTTAAACCTCTGGGAAATCCTGTTTTTGCTAGGGATCTTCTGCAGTTTCCGGAGAATACAGACCAGTGCCAACTAGGTAAAAACAACTTAATTACTGGCTTTCTAATTTTTCTTATTTTAAAGCAGCTTTTGCATACAGCATATCCAAGAGTCGGCTATACCGAAGTGTTTTGAATAGTGCTATTAAACATGGCACTGTGCACAAGCAGGAGATACTAGTCCTTTTAAAGAGGAAATACATTATTTTTATACTTTCCCTTCTGACAGACCACTGTGGACCTAAAGATATGGAAGACCATTTCTGAATTACCTACTAGGTGTAACTTGTAGACCCCACAATTTTCAGTGAGATCTAAGATTATAGGAATGAGAGTATCCAATATTCTTAGCCAAAGGGGGGTAAACATTGCTCAAATTTGGTTCAGTTTGAACAAGCATGTAGCATTGTTGATTTTTAAGACTGCGGTATCTGGTTCCGTTGATAATCTCAATACTCAAATTTCACATGATGTACTAATAGTTTTCTACTATATGTGCCACTTGTTTGACTCTAGAGTACACTTGCTTTTGTGAAAAGGAAAATTGTGAGTATTGGAGCTTGTTTGAAAAACTAATTTTCTTGACATGCTAAATTACACAAACCTGTGGAGGAAACCTGCACCAAGAAATTCCAGTTTTGAATGTATATTTTCCCCTCCTCTACTCGTGGATGCACTTTGACTTTCTTATTAGTATATATGGTAATTTTCAACTGTTTAAGGCAATGATTCTCATCCCAATCAGTTGGGTTTCAGGGATATCCACAGGTAATATGCAGGAGATATATTTGCATACAATGAAGGTAGTGTGTGAAAATTTATCTCATGCATGTTCACTGTGGATATCCTGAACATCAGACTGGCTATGTGTAGGCCTGAGGACTGGGTGAGAATCACTTTCTTAAGCTATAAAATGTTCTGTGTATTTATAGATTTATATACTACCTTTCTATCCTAAATAGGCTGCTCGAAGTACAGCTCCAACAGGAGGTCATAAAACAAATAGACATATTATAAATAAAACAATATATGGAATACTTGGTAAACAAAGTAAAACACAAAACAAATAGCATTATAAATTCCCTATTACTAGGACTCCCCGCCACGACTATCAAACCCCTCCAAATTCTGCAAAACTCCATGGCTAGAATCATAACAGGCACACAAAAAAGGGAACACATCACCCCCATACTAAAAGACCTACATTGGTTGCCCATCTCCTTCCGCTCACAATACAAAACCCTCACCATCCTTCACAATTCCCTACACAAACATAATCACACCTGGCTCGACGAAATGCCTCATTACTGGTCATCCGACCTACTCACAAGAACAACCCATGCAGGTACTCTACACACCCCATCCCTAAAGGCAGCACATTCTACTCACACCAGAGAGAGAGCCTTCTCCATCGCTGCCCCCACCCTCTGGAACTCCCTCCCCACCCTCCTACGCCAAGAGACGTCCCTGCAAATTTTCAAGAAAGGAGTCAAAACATGGCTATTCCGACAGGCCTATCCCGACACAAACCAAACTTAATTTCTCCCCACCCCCCTCTGTTCGAATTTCCCCCACCCCATCCTAAGTTTCCCCCCGCCCCTCCCATGGATACCCTAGAAGAAACAACATTCCCCCTACGGCTTAATTTAATTTATTTTTTGATCATGATCGGCTAATGTGTACTTTTGTAAGAAATAGTATGTTGTTCCAAGGTTACATTGTTATGGTTTTACTTTATTTTATTCTTCATACATCGTTTTGTTTTAATGTTTTATTGTATCGCCCATCTGAGTTCTTTGTAAACCGGCATGATGTGCTGCACGAATGTCGGTAAATAAAAGTTAATAAATAAATAAAAATAAATAAATAAATAAATATACATAATAAGCAACACCTAAGAGCAAAATAAAATACCATTAAACATAAAGCAATATATATGATACTAAATGAGCAAGATGAATTACCGAAAGTAGTAAGAAAAGTGTCAAACAGTGAGTAATAAAACATATGGTTCCAGACAATCTGGTCCCAAACCATTTCCATTAGAACAAAAAGAAATCCTAAAAATCAATAAATAACTAAGATAGGGGATCAAGCCATATGAAACTTCTCCAGCCCATAGAGATAAGAGATAAAGCTACAGGGGAATAACCATATTTTTGATTGTCATCTAAAAGACCAATAATCATTCTGTAAGTGAATAGTTCTTGGCAAGTTATTCTAGGGGAGAGGGGACCACACCTGAGAGTGTCTATTTCCTAGACCCTGACCATTTCATTGCTTTTAGAGAGGGGGATACAAAGGTGTCTTTCTTGCATAAATCTCAGGGAAGAGGTAGTTACCATGTCAAGTGCTCCTTAAGATAAGATAGGCAATTCTTCTCAGGGCTGAAAAAGTTATAATTGAAAGCTTGCACTGGACTTGGGAGATAATAGGGAGCCAGAACAACTCTGTTAGCAATGTGGTTAAAACATAACATTATTTAGTTATTTTAAAATTACTTATATACCATCCAAGTATAAATCAAGGCAGTTTACAATTAAAACATAAATAAAATATAATAAAATGCAATAAACATAAAAAAACATCATGACAGCAATACAAATTTGCCATCAGGAAGCATATTAATTAGAAGTCATTTCTTGCTACGTACTGGTTTTAAATAATCTTTAAAAGCCTGCCAGAGTAACCAGGCTTTTATTTCTTTCTTAAATGCTTTTTTTTATCAGGTAAAAGTCTTTATATCAGGCAAAATAGGTCCTACTATTGAAATATCAGAACATAAGATGTGTCATACTGGATCAGACCAAAAATCCATCCAGCCCAGTATCCTATTTTATTTATTAACTTTTTTATACCGACATTCATGGGAACATCAAGCCGGTTTACAATATAACTGAAAAGGATGGAAAATACAATAAACAGGGAGGGGGGAGTTGAAGCAGCCGAGAAGAGAGGAGAAGGGGCGGCAGCAGAGAAGGAAAGCAGTAAGAAGGAAGCAAATATAGGAACAGTACCGGGGAGAGGTACAGGCAGTGAATAACCTTATTATATCAAACAATATAAAACCATATTATATGTACAATAAAAACAACTTTACAGACTGTACACTCTGGGGGAGCTAGGAGATCGCAGGCAAAAGTTATACAATCAGGGTGGAGAGACATTACAATGGGAAAAGGAGGGGAAAGGAAGGAGAAGAGAAAAAATAAGAGCCAAAAGATGCAGGGTATAAACTAAGGGGACTAGAGGAGAGCAGGGAAATTATACATTAAACAATGAACAACGTTGCAGAAGAGTACAAGATTTAGGGCACAAGCTAAGTTTGGTCCGAGTCTGGGTAAGCCAATTTGAAAAGCCAGGTCTTAATTCCTTTTTTGAATTTGTGCAGACACGGTTCTAATCGGAGTTCTGTGGGTAGGGTGTTCCAGAGGGAGGGATTGCCCACTATTTTAAACAGTGGGCAATCCATAGAAACATAGAAATGATGGCAGAAAAAGACCAAACGGCCCATTCAGTCTGCCCAGCAAGCTCACACACTTATTTTCCCATATTTATCTGTTTCACCGACCACCAAGTTCAGGGCCCTTGTTGGTAACTGTTTGATTTGAATTTCCTGCCATCCCCTGCTATTGATGCAGAGAGTAATGTTTGAGTTGCATCAAAGGTGAAGCCATAAGGCTTAATGGTTAAGGGTAGTAACCACACATCAAGCAAGTTACCCCGATGCTTGTTTACCAAGACTGCACAGATCAGTGCCTTGTTGGATGTTGTCTGAATATAAATCCTCCTTTCCACATTTCCCCCTGTTGAAGCAGAGAGCAATGCTGTATATACATTCAAAGTGAAGTATCTGGCTTAACTGGTTTAGGGTAGTAACTGCCGCAATAAGCAAGCTTACCCCCATGCTTATTTGTTTACCCAGACTGTGTAGTTCAGTCCTTGTTGATTGTTGTCTGAATGAAAATCCTCTTTTCCACATTTCCCCTTGCTGCTGAAGCAGAGAGGATTGTTGGAGTTGCATTAACCATGTGAAGGCTTATTGAGTAAGGGTAGTAATCACCAGGTAGTAGCCAACTTTCCAGCAAGCCATCCCCATGGCTCTTTTCCCATCCTCTAGCCTTTATGGATCCACAATGTTATCCCATGCCCCTTTGAAATCCTTCACAGTTTTAGTCTTCACCACTTCCTCTGGAAGGGCATTCCAGGCATCCACCACCCTCTCCGTGAAAAAATACTTCCTGACATTGGTTCTGAGTCTTCCTCCCTGGAGGTTCAAATTGTGACCCCCTAGTTCTACTGATTGTTTTCCAACGGAAAAGGTTTGTTGTTGACCATGGATCATTAAAACCTTTCAAGTATCTGAAAATCTGTATCATATCACCCCTGCTCCTCCTCTCCTCCAGGGTATACATATTTAGGTTCTTCAATCTCTCCTCATAAGTCATTTTATGAAGACTATCCATCTTTTTGGTAGCCCTTCTTTGGACCGTGTCCATCCTGTCTCTGTCCCTTTGGAGATATGGTCTCCAGAACTGAACACAGTACTCCAGGTGAGGCCTCACCACTTCCTTTCTCTTACTAGATATTCCTCTCTCTATGCAGCCCAGCATTCTTCTGGCTTTAGCTATTGCCTTGTCACATTGTTTTGCCGACTTCAGATTGTTAGACATTATCACCCCAAGGTCTCTATTCCAAAAGGTCAATAGATTACATGCTGCCTATCCCAAGGATAAGCAGTAGATTTCCTCAAGTCTACCTTAGTAATGATTTATGGACTTTTCTTCCAGGAACTTGGCTAAACCTTTTTTAAACCCAGTTACACTAACAGCTTTCACCACATTCTCCCGCAACAAATTCGAGTATAATTATTCATAGAATTAAAAACAAATATTTTTTCCTATTTGTCTTAAATGTGTCACCTAGTAACTTGATTGAATGTCCCTTAGTGTTTGTACTTTTTGAAAGAGTAAACAACCAATTCACATGTATTCATTCCCTTCTACTCATTATTTTATAGACCTCTATCAAATCTCCCCTCAGCCATCTCTTCTCCAAACTGAAGAGCCCTAACTTTTTTAGCTTTTCCTCAGAGGAATTGTTCCATCTCCTTTATCATTTTGGTCGTCCTTCTCTATACTGTACTGCTATGTCTTTTTTAAGATGTGGTGAGCAAAGTGCATCTGATATTCAAGATGCGGTCACACCATAGAGCGATAGAGAGGCATTGTGATATTCTCTATTTTATTCTCCATTACTTTCCTAATAATTTCTAGCATTATATTTGCTTTCTTGCCCACTTCCACACACTGAGCAGAGGATTTCAGCATATATTATCCAGTATGAAGCCTAGATCCTTTTCCTGGGTGGTGACTCCCAAAGTGGAACCTTGCATTGTGTAGCTATAATTTGGGTTGCTCTTCCCTACATGCATCAGTTTGCACTTGTCCATATTAATGTCATCTATTATTTGGATGCCCAGTCTCCCAGTCTCAATACTACCCTGTTTCCCCGAAAATAAGACATCCCCCGAAAATAAGACCTAGTAGAGATTTTGCTGAATTGCTAGATATAAGACCTCCCCCGAAAGTAAGACCTAGCAAAGTTTTTATTTGGGAGCATGCCCGTCGCACAGAACACCAGAGCATGCAGCTGTGATTTTTTTTACCCTGCAGGATTCACAGTTAGTTGTCATCACAAACCAGCATAACCAGACAACTATTCAGAATATAATAAATGTTCATTTTTTGGTTCAACAATATATGTGAATTCTTCTTCATGCAAAAATAAGACATCCCCTGAAAATAAGGTCTAGTGCATCTTTGGTAGCAAAAATTAATATAAGACACTGTCTTATTTTCGGGGAAACACGGTATGAAACCCAAAGTGTAAGAATAACACAAACAAACACCAATAATGATTTCACTTACATATATATATATATATATATATATATATATATATATATCTCACAGGACAAGCAGGATGGTAGTCCCCACATATGGGTGACATCACAGGATGGAGCCTAATCACGGAACACTTTTGTCAAAGTTTCTAGAACTTTGACTGACACCTACTGGGCATGCCCAACATGACACTAACCCTGCAGCCAGCAGGGGCCCCCTTCAGTCTTCTTTTTTCCGCGCTGCAGTAGCCACGCGGTTAAGGAGCTCTACAGAGATTCCTGACAAGAATTTTCCTTACGGAATTACTAAAAAGTTTCATACCCCACAGGGGTCCCTCTTTCAAAGTTTTGACTCCACGGTACTCCGGTAAGTTTTTACCCGTTTTCGGTCGATTCCCGTCGAGTTTGGCCCTCACGGCCTACTGGCCGTCGACCATACCGTGGCTAAATTTTTCAAAGGCCATGGCATCGGGGTTCCGTCTGTGCCCGGACTGCAATCGTACCATGTCCATCACAGACCCTCATAAAGTCTGTGTAATGTTTCTCGGATGTGAGCACAATGTCCTGACCTGCACCAAATATGCCCTAAAGACACCCAAAGGTCGCAAGGCCAGAATGGAGAAGATGGAACTTCTCTTCCATGCTCAAACCTCGACACCGACCATTGCATCGACGTCGTCAGAACCGGCACCGTTAACTTCGCGCCAGTATCGACCACCGGCCAGTGATCGTCCGGCCTCGACGACTTCTCAGCCTTTAGCTCCCTCTTCTCCCCCTCAAGACCGAGGGGATTGTAGGGAGTGACATCGACATCAAAAGCCTCGGACCATTGAGGGAGCAAAATCATCGACCTCGCCATCATCTGAGCCGTCGAAGAAACCCCGTCCAGAAAAGGCACCGACCTTTTCGGCGACCGAGTCACCAAGGCAACCCTAACCTGAAAGGGGATTGGGAGCCGCCACTCCGCCTTTAACGGTGGTCCCTCTGGCTATGCCTCTGCCTCCTTCTTCTGTTCCGGAGCCAGGGCTGCTTGCTCCAGGTCTCCAAGAAGACCTGGACCGGCTGGTTCAGGAGGCCATCGACAAGGCGATGCATTGACTCCAAGTTCCTCCGGCACCGACACCGGTACCAATCATGGAACCGACCGCTAACCTGATTCCGGCAGCGTTGGCACTGCTGCTTTTGAAGATGGAAGCGCTTATCGTCACTTTTCCACCGACGGATCCCGGGTCACCGATGGCTCTGGTGCCCTCTCCACTTACCTTGTCACCAGGAGGAGAAACACCATTCCGCATCCCTCCATCAGGAGTCCTACCGATGCCTCAGCCATCGATGCCGATACATCCGTCGGTACCACCGATCCATTCATCGATGCCCTTGATGCCTTCATCGGTACCTCCAATTATTCCTTCGATTCCTTCGGAACCTAGACCAGGACCTTCAGGGATCCCACCGTCCCATCCCCCTAAGGCTCCTAGAGGGGCAGATGCCGATCCCTACGATACCTGGACAGATGATTCTTCACCAGACACCGATGACTTGCCTTCACCACCTTCTCCTTCTGAAAGCAGAAAGCGTTCTCCTCCAGAGGACCTTTCCTTCATAAACTTTGTGAAGGAGATGTCTGAATTGGTTCCCTTACAATTACAGACCAAGCACGATGACAGGCACCAAATGATGGAGTTGTTGCAATTCCTGGATGCTCCCAAGGAAATAACCTCCATTTCCATTCACCAAGTTCTTCTGGATCTCCTCAAAAAGAACTGGGAACACCCTGGCTCTGTTGCTACAATCAACAGGAAGGCTGACACCACTTATTTGGTACAGACAGCCCCAGGTTTTCAAAAATCTCAAATTGGATCACCACTCTGTTGTCATGGAATCTGCCCAAAAGAGAGCAAAGAGAGCAAAACCTCATACTTCCTTTCTCCCCAGGCAAGGAGCAAAAATTTCTAGATGCCATTGGACGCCGGGTCTTCCAGGGCTCAATGCTCATCTCTCGGATTGCCTATTACCAGTTGTATATGATCCAGTACAATAAGGTCTTATTCAAGCAGGTACAGCACTTTGCAGAGTCTCTGCTGCAGCAATTCCAGGAACAGCTTCAAACCCTTGTAAACAAAGGGTTTGAGGTGGGCAAGCATGAGATAAGATCATCTTACGATATCTTTGACACTGCTACCAGGTTATCTGCAGTTGCTATCTCGGCGAGAAGATGGGTCTGGTTCAAGTCCTCGGACCTTCGCCCTTAAGTACAGGATAGATTGTCTGACCTGCCCTGTATGGGGGACAATCTGTTCGGTGAACAGATTCAACGAACGGTGGCGGAACTCAAGGACCATCATGAGACCCTGAGACAGCTCTCTCTGATGCCTTCTGATTATGCCTTCAAACAAGAAGGATACTAAAAAGGCATTCTTCCATCCAAAGAAGTCCTATCCACCACCGTCTAGGACTCGTTCCACGAGACCTTTCCATAAGGCCCAATCTCGTCAGACACGAAAACAAAAGCCACAAGCAGCTCCTCAGCCAGGCCTTGCTTCCGGTTTTTGACCCCTGCATAGAGAGCAGCAGTCAGCTTCCACTGCGTCACATACCAGTGGGAGGTCGATTGTGCCATTTCAACAACAAGTGACACACATTCACCTCAGACCAATGGGTCCTCGCTATAATCTCTCATGGTTATCACCTGAATTTTCTCTCCATCCCACCAGATTCCCCACCTCGGCTGACGTGGGGAACATCCCACCACTCATCACTTCTGGAACAGGAGGTCTCCCTCCTCTTCCAGTCCAGGGCAATAGAACAAGAACCCTCTTCCCAATGATGCCTAGGATTCTATTCCTGGTACTTTCTAATCCCCAAAAAATCAGGCGGCGTTCGTCCAATTCTGGACCTACTTGCCCTCAACAAATCCCTCCAACAAGAAAAGTTCAAGATGGTAACCTTGGGTTCCCTCCTTCCTCTTCTGCAAAAAGGAGACTGGCTCTGCTCTCTAGACCTCCAGGACGCATACACTCATATTGCGATAACTCCATCTCATCGCAAATACCTGAGATTTCTGGTAGGCCCAAGCAATATCAGTACTGAGTGCTTCCATTCGGCCTCGCGTCTGCACCACGAATCTTCACGAAATGTCTCGTAGTAGTTGCAGCCTTCCTCAGGACTCAAGGTGTTCATGTCTACCCCTATCTAGACGATTGGTTGATCAGGGCTTCCACTCAGCAAACTGCTCTGTCGTCCCTGCATCTTACCTTACATATCCTGATTTCGCTAGGATTTCACATCAACTGCGACACATCCTTCTTAGTCCCATCTCAAACCTTATCATTCATAGGGGCAGACTTGGACACCTTGCAAGCAAAAGCTTTTCTACCCCGACAATGAGCTCTCACTCTCGTCTCTCTTGCACACCAGCTGCAGTCTCAGCGCTACACGACTGCACGCCATTTTCTCATCCTACTGGGACACATGGCTTCCTCAGTTCAGGTCACCCCAATGGCCCGCCTAGCCATGAGAGTCATGCAGTGGACTCTAAGGTCACAATGGACTCAATGTATTCAGCGCCTGTTGACCATTATCCACGTCACCGACTCACTCCGTCAGTCTCGCGCCTGGTGGAAAAATCAGATCAATTTCCTCAAAGGCTTGCCCTTCCAGGCTCCAGACCCTCAAATAATTCTCACCACCAATGCTTCCAATCTCGGCTGGGGAACCCATGTGGCCAATCTGCAGACACAAGGAAATTGGTCTCCAAAGGAAGCCAAACACCAAATCAATTTCCTGGAGCTTCAAGCAATCAGATACGCTCTCAGGGTATTTCAGGATCGCCTGTCCAAGTCATCCTGATTCAGATGGACAACCAGGTGGCCATGTGGTACTTCAACAAACAGGGAGGGATGGGCTCCTACCTTCTGTGTCAGGAAGCTGCGCAGATATGGGCAGAGGCCCTCTCCACTCGATGTACCTCAGGGCCACCTACTTGCTGGGAGTGGACAATGTGTTGGCAGACAAGCTAAGTCGCACCTTTCAACCGCACGAGTGGTCTCTAAACCCCGTAGTGGTGGACTCGATCTTCCAAAAATGGGGTTACCTTCATATAGATCTCTTTGCAACATGTCAAAACCGCAAAGTACAGAACTTTTTCTCTCTCATTCGCAGCCAACACTCACAACCCAGAGATGTGTTCTCCCTCTCGTGGCGACAGGTCTATTATATGCCTTCCCTCCACTTCCACTTCTCTCGGAGACTCTCGTGAAGTTACGTCAGGATAAGGGAACCATGATCCTGATAGCACCTCACTGGCCTCGCCAAGTGTGGTTTCCAATACTTCAGGATCTCTCCATTCGCAGGCACATTCCCTTGGGGAAGGACCCGCTTCTGATTATGCCTCCTCAATCTGCAAGCCTTGTCCCTGACGGCATGGATGTTGAAAGGTTAATCCTTCAGCCACTTAATCTTTCTGAATCAGTTTCCCGTGTCCTGATTGCTTCACGGAAGTCTTCCATGAGAAAATCTTATTCTTACAAATGGAACAGGTTTCAGTCATGGTGCTCTTCTCAATCCCTTGACCCCTTTACCTGTCCAATCACGAAGTTTCTTGACTATCTCTGGCACTTGTCGGAGTCAGGTCTAAAAACTTCCTCCATCAGAATGCATGTTAGTGCAGTAGCCGCCTTCCATAAAGGTGTTGGGGATGTTCCTATATCAGTACAACCCCTTGTAACACGTTTTCTGAAGGGCTTGCTTCACCTCAAGCCTCCATTGCATCCTCCGCTCCCTTCTTGGGACCTCAACCTTGTTTTAGGAAGGCTCATGAAACCACCTTTCGAGTCTCTCCATTCCTGTGAACTTCGCTATCTCACATGGAAAGAGATTTTCCTTTTGGCAATCACTTCAGCTCGCAGAGTTAGTGAGTTACAGGCCTTAGTTACCTATCCGCCTTACACTAAACTTCTGCAAGACCGGTGCGGAGCACTGCCCGGTCAGAGTTTCATCTCAATCAATCCATTATACTGCCTAACTTTTTTCCCAGGCCCCATTCCAATCCAGGAGAGCAGGCTCTGCATACCCTTGACTGTAAACGGGCTCTAGCGTTCTACCTAGACCCTACAGCTGCCCACAGGAAAAGCACTCAATTGTTTGTCTCTTTCCATTCCACCAAATTGGGGCAGCCTCCTGGTTAGCGGACTGCATATCCTTTTGCTATCAGAAAGCAGGCATTCCACTTCAAGACCGTGTTAAAGCACACTCTGTGAGGGCCGTGATGACTTCAATAGCACACGTACGTTCGGTGCCGCATCCTGAAATTTGCAGGGCTGCCACCTGGAGTTCTCTCCATACTTTTACAGCCTACTATTGCTTGGACAAAGCCGGAAGACAAGACTCCATCTTCGGCCAATCTGTCCTGCGTAACCTATTCACAACTTGACATACCAACACCCTTCCGCCTGCCCGTTAGGGTTCAGGATGCCCTCGGCCAAATGCCACCCCTGTTGTTGTGCCTGTTGCACGTCTTGGGTACATTTGGTGCATACTCGGACATCCTCAGCTCGGTACTCTCCCATATGTGAGGACTACCATCCTGCTTGTCCTGTGAAAAAGCAAATGTTGCTTACCTGTAACAGGTGTACTCACAGGACAGCAGGATGTTAGTCCTTACGAAACCCGCCCGCGGTGTTGGGTTAGTTACGTTTCTTATTTTATTTTTCGGCACTTCCTGTAGCTTGTTAAACAAGACTGAAGGGGGACCCCTGCTGGCTGCAGGGTTAGTGCCATGCTGGGAATGCCCAGTAGGTGCCAGTCAAAGTTCTAGAAACTTTGACAAAAGTGTTCTGTGATTATGCTCTATCCTGTGATGTCACCCATATGTGAGGACTAACATCCTGCTGTCCTTTGAGAACACCTGTTATAGGTAAGCAACATTTGCTATCTCAAAGAATATAAATGACCATCATATAGCATAGGTATAAGCACACTAAGGTATGCTTTATAACCTCAACTTCATGCTGAAATTTTTAATCTTCAGTCATTCATGATTCGGATTTATTTATTTTATTTATTATTAATTTTTATATACTGATGTATCATGAGAATATATCGCACCGGTTTACATTAGTTAACAAATATTCATTTAAAAATACTTGCATTTCCAAAATTAAATGAGAAGAAGAAATTACTGCCCCTCACATAGACTCCCTCTGTCCCTCTCTCTCACACTCATAGGCTCCCTCTCTCTCATGCACATACGCACCACCTCATACAGGCTTCCTCTCTCTCTCTCTCACTCACCCTCACCCCACACAGGCTCCCTTTCATTCTCATGCATACATCCTCATACAGACTACCTATCTCTCTCTTTCTTTCACACACCCCTGCACATTGGCTCCCTCTCTCACACACACACATACACATTCACCCCTACACATAGGCTCCCTCTCTCTCTCTTCTCACACACACACAGGCTCCCTCTCTTGTGCACATATGTAACCCCTCATACCGGCTCCCTCACTCTCTCTCTTGCGCACACACACACACACACACCCTCAGGCTTCCTTTCTTTCTCATGCATACACCCTCACACAAGCTACCTATCTCTCACATACACATATATCTCTTCACACAGGCTCCTTCTCTCACAAACACACTCGCACACATTCCCTTTTTCAAGCACACCAGCTCCCAATCTCTCTCTCACACAAACGCACAGACACATTCCTTCACAATCTCCTCACAAAGACTTCCTCTGTCTCACACCCTCTCAGTCTCTCACACAACCACTTCACATATTTTCACCGTGGCCTGTTCCACTCGCGGCATGCCGGGACATGCACTTCCGTCTTCACCATGACACAGCTCGCCAGGGCCTCCTTCCTCTTCGCTGCTGTGTGGCACACCAGGAGCTCCTTGAACGGAATGGGATCTGCTCACGGCATGGTGGTGACAGCTCCTAATTCTGTGCAGAAATGAGAATTTTTGTTCAGGGGGGAATTATGCGCTCTCCAGTAGCGCAGAATTCCCCTAGGACTAAGAGTTTGCCTGATCGAAGGGTGTTGATCAAGCAGTTTAAAGTCCAAACTACAGCAAACAGTCGGGTCTTCTGAGCAGGGCACAGAAGTTTGTTGCCGCTGCCATTTCACATTACAATAAGTGTTACTTTTTTTCTGTGGACATATTTTGTAAAGCGGTTAAGCATATAGTAGATGCAAATGAAAGTGTACAAATAGTGAACATTATTGAAAGAAAAGAAAATATTGAGAAAATAATAGAAAAAATAGAACCAACTAGGTTCACTTTTTATCAAAGAAAATCAATAGCAACAAACCCCATGATTATACCCATTCGGTGGTGAGCAATTCACTTTATAATGGGTTACAAATCCCATATTAATTTAAGTGAATAGAATGTAACACGACTCACTGCAAACATTTGGCTCCCGAATGAGGGTTGTTTTTAATACGTGACACATCATTGGCATTTAGAATAATGTGTTTTTTTCTGTTAGAATTGTTATATCATTACTACGATTTGCATCCAGTTGTTTAAAAATATATGATTGAAGGGTAAGGCAGCTGTGGCAGGAAGGTTTCAGGGAGCAAATATGCCATCTCAAAATCTTGCCGCCTGAAGCGCCGTCTCACCCTGCCCCATTATATAACTGCCCCTGCTTGGCAATATCCATTCTCAGTAGCTTACTCTTTAACCAGGTGGCTGGCTAGCACCCATCGTGCTGCATTTCAGATGCTTCCCCTGCTCTGGATTTCCTGATCATTGTGCCTCGCACTTCCCAATGATATGGAACAGATCTGCTGAACTATGCTGACACCAAGAAGTAACTTGATTTGGCATTCATCAAGAGAAAAAGACAGACAAAGAGAGTATACTCAATTCTGAATCTCAGCAAGGCACCTGAGATAGCTGCCCCCTTCCAAAATGTTTCATATTACATGATAGAAATGATAGAAGAAGAAAAAAGAAAAATCCCACAATTCTCAGTGCAAAGTATGAGTGTTCAAGTTGCCTTATAGTGTCTTATTTATTTATTTAGATTTTTATAGTCCACTTTTTGGCACATCAAAGTGAATTACATTTTCTTCAAACAAACCTGCATATTAGAATAAAGTTAGTCACCAAAATGGCAGGGCCCTTTGGTGTGCACAAAGCAAAATGCTGGCTCAGCTTACGTCTCGTCTGTAAGCCAAAGGCTGTAGGTCATATAACAGCAACTTATGTTTACATATCTCTAGTCTTCAGTGATAGAAAGCACAAACACAAAATTCACAGCCAACCCTACTATGACGGGACCTCCTCCATGTGAGACTTATTTGCACCATACCACAAAAAGATCTCCTCCCTTCTGTCTTATTAGGAAGCACACTAAGCTAGATCTAAAACAATAATGTAAACAGTACCCAAATCAAGTCAACAGCAGCAGAAAATACACCACAGCTTTGGACTTGGCAGAAATTATTGCTCGGATGTAACAGGCCTAAATCATCTCCAAGGGTCATCAGCTTCAAGAGATTTTCAGAAGGAATTTGACAAAGTTCCTCATGAGAACCTTCTAAGAAAAGTAAAAAGTCATGGGATAGGTGGCGATGTCCTTTCGTGGATTACAAACTGGTTAAAAGACAGGAAACAGAGAGTAAGATTAAATGGACAATTTTCTCAGTGGAAAAGGGTAAACAGTGGAGTGCCTCAGAGATCTGTACTTGGACCGGTGCTTTTCAATATATTGATAAATGATCTGGAAAGCAAGATGACGAGTGAGGTTATCAAATTTGCAGATGATACAAAATTATTCAAAGAAATTAAATCATAAGCGGATTGTGATACAATGCAGGAGGACCTTGTGAGGCTAGAAGACTAGGCATCCAAATGGCAGATGAAATTTAATGTGGACAAGTGCAAGGTGATGCATATAGGGAAAAATAACCCTTGCTGTAGTTACACGGTTAGGTTCCATATTAGGAGCTACCACCCAGGAAAGAGATCTAGGCGTCTTAGTGGATAACACATTGAAATCATCAGTTCAGTGTGCTGCGGTAGTCAAGAAAGCAAACAGAATGTTGGGAATTATTAGAAAGGGAATGGTGAATAAAATGGAAAATGTCATAATGCCTCTGTATCACTCCATGGTGAGACTGCACCTTGAATACTGTGTACAATTCTGGTTGCCGCATCTCAAAAAAAGATATAGTTTCAATGGAGAAGATACAAAGCTGGGCGACCAAAATGATAAAGGTGATGGAACAGCTCCCCTATGAGGAAAGAATAAAGAGGTTAGGGCTGTTCAGCTAGGAGAAGAGATGGCTGGGGGGGGGGGGGGGATATGATAGAGGTCTTTAAAATCATGAGAGGTCTAGAACAGGTAAATGTGAATCGGTTATTTACTCTTTCGGATAGTAGAAGGACTAGGGAGCACTCCATGAAATTAGCATGTAGCACATTTTAAACTAATCGGAGAAAATTATTTTTCACTCAACACACAATTAAACTCTGGAATTTGTTGCCAGAGGATGTGGTTAGTGCAGTTAGTGTAGCTGGGTTTAAAAAAGGTTTGGATATGTTCTTGGAGGAAAAGTCCATTACCTGCTATTAATCAAGTTGACTTAGTAAATAGCATGAGTAGCATGGGATATACTTAATTTTTGGGGACTTGCCAGGTACTTGTAGCCTGGATTAGCCACTGTTGGAAACAGGATGCTGGGCTTGATGGACCCTTGGTCTGACCCAGTATGGCAATTTCTTATGTTCTTAAAAGTTTGTTTTAGGGGGTAAGGAGAGAGAAGGCTAGGCATCTGTTTCTGCAGCAGCTTGCTAGTGCCACTTCATGATTTTCCTTTTTTAAAAAGGGCATCAAGAATAACACCAAGACTCCAAGCCTGACTCTTTGGGATAATAAATGCTCATTAATAAAGAATAATGAAAGTTTTGTCAAAAGAAAATATAACATGTAATTCTAGCAAATTACCATTGAATTTTATTGTCAAAACAAAAGGTAATTTCAAAATGTTTTTCCATATCTGATATCTTCAAATTGATATGTAGTTGTAGAGCTCAGGAAGGTTATACCACAGTTGAATATTTGATTGAAAGCACTTAATGACTACAAGATTTTAGTATATTTTCCTTATGCTGCTCTCGACCATAGATTAATTTAAAACAATTTGATTTTGAAAGTGACAATTCTAGTTTTTGGAATTAGACATTCTCAATATATGATTCAGGATGTAAAATTTTAAATAAAATAGCCTCAATTATAATTTTTTTTATTTTTACCAAGGAAAAAAATGTTCATCACTGCTGAAATTTGTATCTTTTAGTGTTTGGGATGCTCTTAGGAGACACGATCATTTTGGATAATATGGATGCTGCTAATCACTATAGAAAGGAGGTAAGTCATTCTTAGGTAAGGCAAGCATGTGTTCAAAATGGACAAATTGATCTCTTACGTGTTTTGGTATTCCTCTTACATTGTTAAGAGTACGTAGGTATTAAAATAAGACCAAAAGTCCATTGAGTCCAAACTTCATCTCATTGCCGAACATTTCTTTATCTCTATTTATTAGTCTGGTAGAAAGCATAAGAACTGCTATACTAGGTCAGACCAAGGACCCATCAATTTTATTTATTTATTTATCGAGTTTTATATACCGTCGTTCGGTTTCGCCATCACAACGGTTTACAAAGTTTCGATGTTTAACAGAGTTTCCAAAAGGTTCATGTGAATGTTAACATAGATATTGTCGGTTTTATAAAAGTAGTTCGTGGGTCATGTCAAGACCAGTATCCTGTTTCCAACAGTGGCCATTCCAGATCACAAGTACTAGCAAGTACACTGTTGATCGGTTCACAATATTGGATTAGTACTAGTTCTAGCATGCAGCTATATTATCATATTTACTAATCTTTTTCCTCTAAAAATTTGTCCAGTTTACCTTTGAATTGATTTGATATTGTAGCCATAATTACTGCCAAAATGTTCTATAACTTCACCAGTCTTTGAATAAAAATATTCCTTCCTTTGAAGGTGGTGAAATCTATTACCATTCATTCTTTCATTGTGCTCCCTTATTTTGTTTGTAGCTGCTTCAGTAAAATGATTGTCTGCAAGATCCCTGCTTTAATGTCCTTTTTTTAAAAATGTAAATAGCCCCAGTTTGGAAAATCGTTCAGTATAGGAAAAACAATTTCTTTCTGAGGCTGATGTAATGTAGCATACCTTTCTATTCCCATTTTAGCACATCTTTTTTGTGGGGGTTCCTACACAAAAGGTGTTTCCTGGGTTTGGGACCATACTGGCACAGCACCATACACTAATACTAGTCACAGAAATGTGAGTTAACTTTATTATCTCTGACCCAGGGTTAAATCTCCAGTTTAAAAATCAGCACCAAACATTGTGGTACCCAAGGTTGCACCCTCAAGCCAGAGGGATTCTGCTGTGGGACTCATATACTCACTTAATCTCTGAACTACCTTACTTCCTGTAGGCTTCCCTCACTGTACCCCAGGCATACTTGACTATCCTGTAGACTGACATCACCTGTCTTCTCTGCTGGCCATTTTCAAAGTGTTACCATTTCATCTGAAGTTAGTGACCTCAGCTGAACCCCTCTGTTTTAGTGAGTGGATGGGGAGATAATTAGTTGGGGAGAAGTGTTCAGAACAGTCCTTCTAGGTAGGAGGTCGCAGCTTGGACCAGAGAGCCTCCAATGCTTTTAATTCAATAGTTAAGAGATACAAGTTAAACTTAACTTCCACCTCTAACCACTGAAATTATAGTCATAAAATTACTATACTTTTGCTACTTTTTTTTTAGTATACTTGGCCAGCGCAAAAAGGTGTGTTATGCTTGGTGCACCTTTTTACTCTCAATTTAGCATACCTTTTGTTTTATCGTGCTTTTTTATATTAACTCCTGATGTATTTATATACTAGTAGTTTATGACATTGAGCATGTGTGCTAAATTTTAGTGCACAGTGTTTTACTACTGTTTTATTAAATCAGCCTCTTTATTAACTTAATGGCCTACCATTGTATATTTTCTAACATTTGGTTATCTTTCAAGGATGGGTGACCAGAATATAGTAACATAGTAAATGATGACAAGTGAAGACCCAATGGTCCATCCAATCTGACCAGCAAAATGTTTTTAACTGCTGTTTCGTGCAGGTTATCCCCATGGAGAAATGTTACACTAAATTACCACAGGTTATCCCATTTTTTTCATTTCTATCATCTAACCACTAGGGATCCTATGTGTTTATCCCATTACCAATTTTGAACTCCATTACCACTCTTGTCTTCACTACCAGTTCCATGAAGAAGTGCTTCCTGGCATTGTTCCTTGCTATCCTCTTAGAGTGCCAAATCATAACTCTAGTTCTCTAGCTTCTTTTCCATCAGAAAAGGTTTGATTCCTGTGCATTATTAATGCCTTTCAGGTATTTAAAAATTTGTATCATATCTCTCCTCCAGGGTATGCATATTTAGATCCTCCAATCTCATCTCATAAGACTTCCAGTGCAGACCCCACACCATTTTGGTTGCCTTTTTCTAAACTGCTTCCATTTTGCTTCTGTTCTTTTTGAGATATGGTCTCCAGAACTGAACACAGTACTTCAAATGAGACTTCATCAATAGTTTATACAGGGGCATCATAATCTCCTTTTTCCGGCTGATTATGCCTGCCTCTATGCAGCCCAGCATCCCTCTGGCCTTAGTTCTCACCTTATCCCATTGCTTCACTACCTTTGGATCATCAAGACACTACCATCCCGAGGTATCTCTCCTGGTTTGTGCACATCATTCTCTCACCCCATCCCATCACGTATTTGGATTACTGCACCTCAAAGGTATGACACTGTACTTCTTCACATTGAATCCCAGCTACCAAACCTTTGACCACTCCTCAAGCTTTCTTAAATTGCTTCTCATTCTTTCTATTCCTTCAAGTTTTGGGACCAGTTTTGTTCAATATCTTTGTGAGCAACATTGTGGAAGGGATACAATGTAAAGTTTGTCTGTTTGCGGATGACACTAAGATCTTTAACAGAGTGGACACACTTGAAGGAGTAGAGAGAATGAAAAGTGATTTAAGAAAACTTGAAGAGTGGTCGTGACTCAGCAGCTAGGATTCAGTGTCAAGAAGAGCAGAGTCATGCATCTGGGGTGCAGTGATTCAAAAGAGCTATATGTGATGGGGGTGAAGGTTTAATGAGCACAGACTGGGAGAGGGACCTTGGGGTGATAGTATCTGTCAATCTGAAGGCGAAGCAATGTGACAAGGCAATAACTAAAGCTAGAAGAATGCTGGGCTGCATAGAGAGAGAAATAACCAGTAAGAAAAAAGAGGTGATAGTGCCTCACCTGGAATATTGATTTCAGTTCTGGAGACTGTATCTCAAAAAGGATAGAGACTGGATGGAGGCGGTCCAGAGAAGAGCAACCAAAATGGTGTGGGGGGCCTGTATCAGAAGACTTATGAGGAGAGACTGAAGAATCTGAATATGTATATCCTAGAAGAGAGGAGGTATAGGATAGAAATGATGTGGTCCTTCAGATACCTGAATGGTTTTAATAATGCATATTCCTAGAATATTTTCCGGAAGAAAGCAAACAGTAGAACTAGGGGTCTGTGAAAGCTAGTCTTCTTGGAGATGACTAAGATCTGTGACAGAGTGACATACCTAACAGAGGCCTAGATTCATCATTTTGCGATAAATATAGCAAGAATAGCACCCGTGATAAACAAAAAGAGGGGGACGTGGTTAGGGTAATTTTCCTGGTACTGCTTCACATAAGTATTTTACCGCAATTTATTGTACCTGCAATATTTCCACCTTGTATGCTGAAAAGTCCTGAGAGAGACTGACTCTGTAGAGGCTCACCAAAAACATTAACTACGACATTTATACCATTGTAAGAGGGGGCACTAGTAACTCGGGGTGAAGTTTGTGGGGTGAGCTGGGATTTAGGGGGCAATTTTACATGCACACTCATATGTACAAACAGCACAGTTACTATCAGTGAAGATTTAATATGATTTGGAATGATAAAAGATGAGAGTACATTTGTTCCATGTTCTCTCTACCTAGCTTGATTGACTCTACCTAGCTGCAATCAAGCTAGGTACAGAGAACATGGAACAAATGTACTATTCTTTCATCACTGCAAATCATATTAAATCTTCACTAAAGGTAACTGTGCTGTTCATACATATGACACTGCATGTTAAACTGCCCCCAAAACCCATCTCACCTCCCAAACCTCACCCCGAGTTACTAGTGCCCCCTCTTACAATGGTATAAATACCGTAGTTAATGTTTTGGTGAGCCTCTACAGAGTCAGTCTGTCTCTCAGGACTTTTCAGCATACAATGTGGAAATATTGTGAGTACAATAAATTGCGGTAAAATACTTGTGCAAAGCAGTACCAGGAAAATTACCCTAACCACGTCCCCCTCTTTTTGTTTATCACGGGTGCTATTCTTGCTATATTTATCGCAAAATGATGAATCTAGGCCAATGTTAGGTATGTCACTCTGTCACAGATCTTAATCATCTCCAAAAAGACAAGCTTTTCCTTCTAACTCCTCCACAATATCACAAAGATATTGAACAGAACTGGCCCCTCAACTGATCCTTGATGCACGCCACTTAACCACCTTTCTCTCCTCAGAATAGTTTCCATTTATTATAGTCAACCAATTTGTAATCCATTCTACCACTTGGGACCCACTCCTAGGCTTCTCGTTTTATTCATGAGCCTTCTATGCAGAACTGTATCAAAAGCTTTGCTGAAATCCAAGTAAATCACATCACACGTGTTCATCTTGATATAATTGTCTAGTCATCCAGTCAAAAATATAAAGCAAATTTGTTTGACAGGACCATTCTTTGGTTGAAACCATGTTGTCTCGGATCCTGCAACCCACTGGATTATAGATAATTCATTATCCTTTCCATCAGCAGTATATTCATTAATTTTCCCACCACCAAGTTAAGGCCAACTAGCCTGTGGTTTCTAGGCTCCTCTCTGCTACTTTTGTGACTAGGTACCACAACCGCCCTTCTCCAATCTTACTGCACTCCTCCCTTCTCCAAGGGAGTGGAGAAGTACCCTAGTGGGTAGAGCAGTAAGCTACAATTCAGGAAAACTAGGGTTCAAATCCCATTGCTGAGTCCATTGCCTCAGGTACAAACTTACTGGATCATTCATCAAGCTATAAATGTGGTCTAATGCATGATATTTATTGCGTCACAGGTTAGTATGTAAATGTGATGAGTATGCAAAACGAGAAAAATTATGCAAATGAGGGACTCCTACCACATTTTGTGGTAAAATAATGCATAACGCAGGATTTAACATAGCAAATAACATCTTTTTTTTTTTTTTTTTTTTTGCAGTAGAGGGGGGAAAAGGTTTTTATCATGTGATAGCGTCCATTATCGCAGTTTGCGTGATAAAAAGAGGCCTTCTCTCAGACACACCTACACATCCCTACCAGCCCAATAAAAATAGCTTTTCTTACCTGCCCTGTCTTCCTAAAGCTACAGTGTTAGGGGGAAGTGTACTAGTGGTGGGATTACTGGCTGCTGCAGGCTGCTCAACAACAACAAGGACATTGACAACAACAGGCAAGGGAGGTTCAGACGCCTCCTAAAGAAGTACCTGCACCAGAGCCAGAGCTGCAAGCCCCTCTACTGGAGTGCCCTGGCCCACGGCATGGCTTGCCACACAGGAGGGCGTGCAGGTGGTACAGGGAGTGCATCTTTCATCCATGAACAACATTGCTGGGGATGCCAGAAGAACATGTGTTTATAAAGTGTCACCTGAGCTCTCAGGCTATCATGGTATTATATCAAGAGCTCAGAGGGCTCTGGATCCCAACATGGAAAGTTCCCGCGCTATATCGGGCCTCACCAAACTATTACGCGCCCTGCATTTATGGCTTCTGGCTTTTTCCAAACAACAGTCAGGATCGTCAGGAGAATGTCCCAAATGTCTTTTTCCCGCTGTCTGGGCCAGGTCATAACAGCCATACATGGCCGCATTAATCATTACATAAGATTCCCTTTTGAAAGGCAAGGTTAGCTGGACTTGAAGAAAGGTTTTTATGCCATTGCCAACTTTCTTGATGTTGTGAGCGCTATGACTTCACTCACTTAGCCATCATCTCACTCCGTGGCAGGGAGGAGATCTACTGCAACAGAAAGCTCTTCCACTCCATCAAGGCACAAGTGGTCGCTTGACTGTGCATCCTCGACTTGGTTACCAGGTACCCAGGATCTATGCATGATTCCTTTATACTTAGGTACTATGGCCTGTTTGAAAAATTTGAAGACGGCCTCTGCGGTGACGGTTGGCTTGTAGGTAAGAGCGCTGCTTCTTTCTATAGTCCTTCTCTGGCTGTGTGTTTATAGCAAACACCACTGACATGGGAGGCTGTCAGGAATGTGACTGCATCAGTTACATGACAAGTAGCTTGCACAGTTCGGTCTACAAGTCATAGTGCCAGAGCCCAGGTTTCTCTCTCCTTGCTGTAGAGGCCTGCTAATGTTGCATGTCCAAACAATGCACTTGCCAAAAACCTCTGTGTGTGACCGAGCACTACTGACTTTCAACTTGTTAACTTTAAGCAAGTGGTTATTCAAATCCTCCCTCTTGTAGCTGTTAAAATGTCACTTGTCAATCAAAACCTCTTTGTGTCCACTGTGCAGGGACTCCCAGGTGAGGTGCTCTGTCAGCCAGGATGTCAGCCATGATTTGTCTTGATAATCACAAGAGTACACAGGTTCAAATGAAGTTGGCAGCTATGCATTTTGACCCAATCCTAATCAGACAAATGGGTATCTCTGGAGAACATACTGCAGAACAGCCAGGGACATCCACAATCATAGCACAAGGTTGATGTCTTTCAGCCTTGACGTGCAGCAGCTGTGATGTACAGCTTCATTGTTAGAGGAGTACTAGAAACGAGTAGCTTGGTTGTGATTAACATGAACATATTGTATAGGAACCCCAGACACAGTTTTCCATTCAGGAAGATCTGACACATCATAAGCAAGTGCTATTGCATACACATAGCATCACAGTAAAAGGAGGGATGGACTTTGAGTTTGGAAATAGCCTTTTAAGGCTCATGTTAAACTATAGCTTAGCTTCTAGTGTATAATAGTATGCTGTGGGTTGGCAGCGATATCACAAAGTCATGGTGGTGTGAGTGATGCAGCTGTTCTTTCTTTGCTGCAGGAGATCCAGGATATGGTTGGCAGGACCTGGCTTCTCACAACCATCACTATTTCTGACTCGTCAGCGGAGACGAGGTACAATGAGGCCTTATATTCTACCCGCTGTGTCATAGAATGCACCTTCATAATTCTCAAAAGTAGATTTTGCGGTTTGGACAAAATGCGTGGAGTATGCCCAATCCAGAGTCATTGAGATAGTGCTGCTCTGCTCTGTATTCCATAATCTGGGTCTATGGTATGGTATGGTATCCTAGTAGACATTGTTCCAGATCTACCTGAGGATCCCCCATGTCCCCCTGCAGAAGCTTGGGAGGCAACGGACTGGCAGCCAGCTTCGGCAAAGCTTCATACAATGTCTGTTAGTTCTCATCTACTCCTTCCCCTTCCATGGAAGAGAGCCCAGCAGAGTGGTTCCAACTGGTCTCATCTCTGTCTGGATCAGTGTGTAACAGAAACTACTTAGGCCTAGTTAGGCAACATTATGATAATGGAACAATAGGTGCAAAAGACAGTAGTAGGTTTATTTTGTCTAACACGAAAGAAATGTGGCTGGCCTAATGTATTCATAGTGATTGTCAGTCCAAAAGAGTCACGTCTCGCCATAACTTTTGTGTAGGACAGCCAACACAGTGTACATAGCTTGAGCCTTCTTGCTTGTTTCGGTTACTCCTTTGACCCTGTCCTAGCCATCACATGTTGGTGAGATAGTGCATAGATTTTATGGAACTCCAACAGGACCTAGGACATGAAGCCAGGTACTCTATAATTCATAGAAATCACAAGTAGCTTAGCTGCTTAAAAGCACAGCCTGAAGGTACAAGTTGACAGTGACAATCATCAGTCACAGACTCGACAGGTTACAGTCAGATTCCCTAGCTGACAACTGTGTGCATCTGAATATATCTGAATATGTTATTGTTACTTTTCTATTGTTATTTGTTCTATTGTTCTATGTAAAGCCCCTACTCCTTTTGGGCATTTAAAAGTTATATGTAAACCGGAGTGATTTGTAGCTCCTACAAGAACTTCGGTCTATAAAAATTAAAAATAAATAAATAAATAAATAAAATATCCACATGTACATCCGATGCATAGTATCACATGGGCTTGCAAAGACACAGATGTCAGCACTGCCTCAGCTGTTTTTGAGGCAGTGCTGACATCGGAGGGCTCACAGAGCATTCCTTCACTTACAGCCTTTTGGGAAGCACATGTCAAATATCGTGGCAATCCCAAACTTGTCATAGGTCATTGCATGCTAGCAGATCTCATAGGGGGTTGCACACAATCATGCACAGTTGGGCCTTGCTACATCTAGATAAGGAAACAGTCAACTCTCATGTACAGATGGTAACAATCTTGGCCCTTGTCTGTCATGTTGATTATGTTAGCTACTCAGAGAGGCTATACAAGGATGCTGGTATAACTGTATGAACGCTAGATTGGGAATAAGATGATTCATGCCTTCACATGTTGTTGAAATTCACCTGTGAAATGTATAGGTCAGAGTTTATTTAGTGATGACAAAAACAACACCCACATGTCACATAACTAAAGGTTCATCTCATTGAACCCAAGGCAAAGCTGTGTTAGAAGCTGTTAACCTAGCATAACATGTCATAGGTAGCTATTGAGAAATATTGAGATATCAGAGCGCAGCTAGGCCCTTTGCCTATACAGCTCGGGGCTAGTCATGTTTCCTACTTTATGTAAGTACTTAGAAAATATTCAGAGTAGTTTGTTTGTTCTGATTGCTAGGAGTAGTTACAGTCCTTATTGTTTCTGTTATCACCCTTACAGCACATAGGCTGAAGGGTGTGCTGTGGTGTTTGAGCATTATTGACTTTGTGGATACAGAGACTAAGGCAGGTGTGCTGATAGACTCTCACTCATCAGCTCTGTGCATAGCATTAAGGCTAGAGATGGTGAGGTCAGCTGATGACCTCATGAGCCAACAACAAGCCTCTTTCTGAAGTCTGGCACGGTGCCAAATATATAGCCAACTGCTCCCAGAGGTATCATGTGGTTGGCATGATGTCTTCTAAACTTTGTGTTATGTAGAAAGACTAGCATTTTGGGGCACCTGAGGCTTGGAGGAGCCCATGTCTGTAACAATGACAAATCAATGAGCATATATGCTTCTGACAGATGTCTGTCAAGCTTCCAGATGTGAGCAATCTTCTGTGAGGAGTAGTGACTCTGATTACCTCATTAGCAGATAGGGACAAGCTTGGCACAGACTTCATTGATGGTTGATGATGAACAGGCCAGGAACAGCAAAATTAAGCCTCAGTAGGTAACCTAAGTGCTGGAGGTAGTTTATAAACAACAATGTCCTAACAGATGTGTGTGTGTGTCTGTATGACGTGCTGTGTTAGCCTCTGTCTGTATCTGTATCTGGGGATGATGTGGGGCTCATTGTTATCTTCCTTTCCACACCAATGCATAACCAGAACATGCACTGTGTGTGCACCCAGACAGCAGATACTGCCTTTTGATACAAGCAATCCTGTGCTTCCACTCTTTATAATGGATGCTATATCTATCCTAATATGTATTGTCACCAAACATTCCACCGTCACCTGACACTGTTTCTTAATTCAGTGGAGGGGGGGGGGGTGAAAATTGGCAGTGTAAGACCTCAGATATGCAGTACCTTTGAGGGATTTTTTATATTCCACTTTTCAGTACTTCAAAGCGGATTACGTTGTTACTATAGGTATTTCCCCAGCAAAAGAGGGTAAATTGACTTGCCCAAGATCACAAGGAGCAGCAGTGAAATTTGAACCCTGGTCTCCCTGATTTGTAGCCCACTGCTCCACTGGGCTGGAGGAGCCAGCAACTTGATACCTGGGGGCAGGGGGTGGCAGGAGGCCTGTCTGGACCCCTATTTTATCTTCTCTTTTTCTAGACAGTGGCCTTTTTACCCACTTACCTGTAGAAGATATCCTGGTAACTAGAGAGTGAACTTACCACACAAGACAGCATAACTTGAAGCTTACTATGCCATATGTACACACTGGCAAGTTAGGCCTACAGAGAGTCTGTCTTATGTAGCTGCATATGTTTTGAGTGCTTAGATTAGGAGGCACTTTTATCCTGCTGAGTATAGGAGATAGGTTCTGCTGCTAACTGGAGACGCATCATTTGTCCACTACCTAGCCTAATGATTATGCCCCTCTGTCTACTTGCAGCCTCCCAGAAGACCATGCTATCCCAGAAAGTGGCCTCTATGAAAAGCCTATAGAGGTTGTTGTGTGACAACTGCGGTTCAGTCACAGAGATGTGGAGGATAGAGATTCCCCTCTGCCCAAGAGCAGATAGAGATGAGGCTTGCTATTCCTTGGGACCAGACAGACTTGGACAGACTAGCTCCCATCCCTGCACTGTCTTGGGTTGTTGATCTATACACACTTATTAGCTAAGGCTGATCTCTGTTTTATGGACTTTTTCTCCAGGAAACCTCTTTTAAACCCCACAATGCTAGTTGCCTTGACCACATCCTCTAGCAATAGATTCCACAGCTTGATTGTGCACTAAATGAAAATGTACTTTCTACAATTTATTTTAAATCTGTTGGTAGTTGGTTTCATAGAGTGTCACCATCTTTTAGTATTATTCAAAAGGGTAGATAACCATCCTATATTTACTAGGGATGTGTATTAGTTTCAAACAAATGGGTAAAAGGAAAGAAATAGGGTTAAATTTGTTTATTTTGGAAGTCTCCAAAATAAATTGAGAGGGCCCCCAAATTAAAATGAATCCTATTTGTTTCAATCATTTTGAATAAAATTATTTCTATAAGCCATTAAACTCAGAGGGCTCATAGAAATCAATGTGAGAGCACCAGGTATATAGCTAGCAGACACGGGTAGAATGGATATGTTGTCAAGGAGACAATAGGGATGTCATTTTTCCACTCCATCCTATCACCGAGTACTGGATACATGAAGATACACTGGCTCATGAAGACTGAGCCTGTCAGAGATTTGCTGTGCATTCCTTCTTAAGGCATTGTCTGTGAAGAAGGATGCTGTTTGAGCTCTCTGAGTTCCTAGATAACTTTTCCTAAACAACATTTTGGCTGCTGCCCATTTTAGACTGTCACTGTGCCAGTCACACTATAGAGGAAAGCAGCCAGGCAGCACTGCATCAGAAGCTCTGCATCAGAGCATACTGTTCTTTTTTTCCTTTCTAGAGACTGGAGGCACACTGGAGAGTTGCTTGCAGAGCTGCTACTGATTTTGTCTCTGCCTGGCTGGGCAACGGGCTCAAGATGAGCACTGAGAGCAGGGCAGAGACTGAAGCATACCGTGCTGTGATGTGAAGCTTGCCACTAAGCTCAACAATGTCAGAGAACTAGTGCACACAATGTGACACAATGCGTTGTCTCTGTGTTCACTGCACACACACATTAGCGTGCACAGTCAGCGGGTATTATGGTACCACTGAGAAATAATAAATCATTTCCTGGCGTGTAGCCAGATGGACTCAGGACAAATGGGATAGTATCCGCGTGCTAGCAGTTGGAGACGGATCTGACGTCAGCACGGGGGCGTGTATATATCCCCACAGGAAGCGCAGCTGTTCAGTAATTTCCGTCTCCAAAGCAGTTTGGAGTGCCTGCACGCTGGTTCAGCGTGCTTTCCAAGACTACTTTCATTTTTGTTTTCTTCTCTTCTAGATTCTACTTTACCTTTCTTCAACACCTTTTTGAGCCCCGCGCTCCTCAGGGGCCGTTCTGGCCGTGCCCCCCAGTTGAGCTTCCCGGGGTGACTGCCGTGGTCCCCCGGAGGTGGAAGTCCTCGGTCCCGCCGAGGCCCTCGCTCCCGGCGTGGACGAGGTAGCGGGTGCAGTGCCTCAACCGCGGCGGTGAAAGGTATCGGCCCTTTCCCCTCGCAGCCGGAGACCGCCTGTGATCCTGCCCGGCAGCGCTGAAGATTTGGTAAGGCGTACGTCTCTTCACCCAGGTCTCCGCTATCTAGAGGACCGGCGGCGTGGCAAGCCGTGGAGGACGCCGTTTGTGGCCTTACTCAGGTATTCCGCGCCTGTAATGGGCGCGGCTTTCTTTCCTCCTTGTTCTTGCTTATTGGCTGCCACTGTGAGTATGTGCCGCATATCGCTGCTGTATGTCTATTGACTGCCGTTGGGTGTATATTGCTACCTGCTTAGCATTGTGCGCCTATTCTGCTCGGCGCCTATTGCTGCCGCACACTGTTGCTCTTGTGCGCCTGTTCTACTCAGCGCCTCTTGCTGCCACAGCCTGTTGCTATTGTGCGCCTGTTATTTTCAGCGCCTTTTGCTGCCGCATACTCTGGCTATTGTGCGCCTGTTTGTACTCAGCGCCTATTGCTGCCGCTTACTATTGCTATTGTGCGCTTGTTTTGCTCAGCGCCTATTTGCTGCCGCTTGCCTTTGCTATTGTGCGCTTGCTCTATTCAGCGCCTATTGCTGCTGCTTACTATTGTTCTTGTGCGCCTGTTCTATTCAGCGCCTATTGCTGCCGCTTACTATTGTTATTCTGCGCTTGCTCTATTCAGCGCCTATTGCTGCCGCTTACTATTGTTATTGTGCGCCTGTTCTATTCAGCGCCTATTGCTGCCGCATACTATTGCTATTGTGCGCCTGTTCTATCCCGCGCCTATTGCTGCCGCATAAGAAGCGCACGCTTGCTATATTTTGCTCATGGATCAGCTTGCGGCTGCGGCCGCAGCGGCGCCGCCGCTTGCCCTAGACGTTTCAGCTCTGGGCCTCTGCTCTGCATGCCACCTTCGTGCCACGCGCGGTACTAACCCCGACTCCCTATGTACCCAATGTGCGGCGGCCGGGGGACCCTCCGGCCAGGACCAATCTCAGCCGCAGTTTTTTGACAGTTCACCTGCGGCTACACCGGATTTGGGAGGCAGTCTCAACCGCTCAGGAATCCCGGGGGATCTTGTACCCCGGCGTTTTGAGGCTGCTTCCATTTCCTGGGTGGATCTTTTTCAGGGAATTCATGCCTTTGTCCAGATGCAGACGGCTTCGCGTCCTGGCCCTACGGTCCCTGCTGCGCCTGTTCTTCCGGCGGTTGCTGCGGTTCCTGCGGTGGCGGCGTCTACGGCGCATGCTGCGGCTGCCGCCATGATGGCAGCCTCTAGGGATCCTGTTTCTGGACCCTCGCAGCCTTCTCGGGAGCGGGACCTCCCACCACTGGACAGCCCCGATCAGTCGGACCAGGAGGTTTCACCGGACGAGTCCGAACTCCCGGACGAAGGGGACCTCCCCCCGGGGATTGCACCATATAGGACTATGCGGCGCTTTTTCCCTAAGGAGGACCTCTCGGACCTCGTGTCTCAGTGTCTGGCGGAGTTGGATATCACTGGTCCCAGTGCTTCGATTCCTTCTGCGCAGAACCCCCTGCTGGAAGGTCTTCGTCCTACAGCCCGCCATTTTCCTTTCTTGCAGGCAGCTCAGCAACTCATTGATTTGGAGTGGGCTGCACCGGCGGCCTCATTTCAAGGGGGCCGGGCCCTGAAAGGCATGTACCCATTGGCACCGGCTCTCCAGGACCTCCTGGCATGCCCTCAGGTGGACGCCTTAATTAGCGCTGTGGTCAAGCGCACTACCATTCCTGTGGAAGGGGGTACGGCCCTCAGGGAGCCCCATGACAGGCGGATGGACGCCATTCTGAAGCAAAATTTTGAGGTGGCAGCTCTTTCTTTGAGGATTGCGGCCTGTTGCACGGTGGTCACTCGTGCCTGCTTGTCTCAGGTCCGGAACAACGCTCCGGCGGCTGACATGGAGCCCGCTCTTTCCTTCCTCACCGATGCCGCATCGGATTTGGTTCGTACCACGGCTAAGGGGGATCTCGTCTTCCGTGGCCGCCAGGAGACACCTATGGATCCAGCCATGGTCCGCTGATACACCTTCGAAGTCTCGCCTCATCAAATTGCCCTTTCAGGGCTCGTTTCTGTTTGGCAGTGACCTGGATAAGCTAGTCGCTACCTGGGGTGCCTCTCCTGTGCCTCGCCTACCAGAAGACCGGTCCAGGAGGGGACAGCGCTCCATTCCACGGCCCTCCAGGGGCAGGAGTTCACAGCGATTTGTTCCATATAGAGGGCGCTACCAGACGCCGCGTCCTCCGGCCAGGAATCAGTCCTTTCGGTCCAGGCTGCGCAAACGGGGGACCGGGCCGGGCGGGGGTCCCGGTCGCATCCCACAATGAGAATTTGCTGATTCATCTGGTGGACGAAGCCATAGGGGGCAGGTTGACCCTCTTCTACCCCAGATGGGTCGAGATCACGTCGGACCAGTGGGTTCTCGCAGTTATCCGAGAGGGGTATTATCTGGACTTTCATCATCTTCCTCCGGACAAGTTTGTGGAGTCTTCATGTTCCCCGCTCAAGAAGGCAGCATTGGAGGCCACCCTGACGAGGCTCCTGACCTTGAACGCCATCCTCCCAGTGCCTGCCTGGGAAGTGAATTCTGGACACTATTCCATTTATTTCATAGTACCCAAGAAAGGGGGCACTTTGCGGCCTGTTCTGGACCTCAAATCCCTCAATCGGTACTTACGGGTACCGAGGTTTCGCATGGAAACTCTGCGTTCCGTCAAAGCCGCAGTCCAGCCCGGAGAGTTCCTCACGGCATTAGACCTGTCCGAAGCCTATTTTCATATTCCGATACATCCAGATCATCAGCGCTACCTACGCTTCAAGGTTCTGGACCGCCACTTCCAGTTTCGAGCTCTCCCCTTTGGGTTGGCCACCTCCCCAAGGACATTCACCAAGGTGATCGTAGTTGTGGCGGCGGCACTCAGGCGGGAAGGGATCTTGGTCCATCCCTACCTAGACGACTGGTTGATCAGGGTGAAATCCCGAGTGGAGAGCCTGCGGACAACCGACAGGGTGATCGCCCTTCTGGAAAGCTTGGGCTGGGTCATCAACCTCAGCAAGAGCTGCCTACAGCCTTCCCAGTCCATAGAATATCTGGGGGTACGGTTCGACACTCGGGCGGACACGGTCAGTCTTACGACCAAGAGACAGTTGAAACTTCGGCAGCGTATCCAGTATATGGTGGGAACCAGTCGGCCATTAGCTTGGGATTATCTGCAGGTTCTGGTTCTCATGGCATCCACCGTGGACGTGGTGCCTTGGGCACGGGCCCATATGAGACCACTACAGCATTCCCTGCTCTCTCGCTGGAGCCCCCATCACCGAGCCTATTCCACGCACCTCCCTCTACCGGTCCTTGTTCAGACCCAGCTGCGGTGGTGGTTGCTGTCCGACCACCTGAGCAGGGGGGTCGAGGATGTCCTCGCCCACGTGGATCTTGCTCACCACGGATGCCAGCCTAAGCGGCTGGGGAGCACATTGCGAAGAACTCACCGCGCAAGGGCGCTGGAACTGGGAGGAGTCCACATGGAACATCAATCGCCTGGAAGCCCGGGCAGTCAGACTGGCCTGCCTTCGTTTCGCTCCACGGCTGCGGCACAGAGCTGTCAGAGTGATGTCCGACAACGCCACCACGGTGGCCTACATCAACCGTCAGGGCAGAACCAGAAGTCGACAGGTATCTCTAGAAATCGCCCCACTCATGGTTTGGGCAGAGGCGAATCTGCGGGACATCTCCGCCATCCACATTGCCGGGAAGGACAATACCACAGCAGACTTCCTCAGCAGAGAAAGCCTGAATCCAGGCGAGTGGCAGCTGTCCCCCACAGCTTTCCAGATGATTGTCGATCACTGGGGGATCCCGGCCATGGATTTACTGGCAGACAAGTCCAATGCTCAGGTACCCAGATACTTCAGCCGCAGACGCGACCCGTGCTCGCACGGCATCGATGCTCTGGTCCAGCCGTGGCCTCCGGGGACTCTCCTATATGCCTTTCCCCCGTGGCCTCTACTGGGTGCCCTCATCCACAGGATTCGGTCACACCAGGGCCTAGTTCTTCTGGTGGGCCCGGACTGGCCAAGAAGACCCTGGTACGCGGACCTCAGATGCCTACTGGCAGGGGAGCCTCTCCCCCTGCCTCCTCTCCGGGACCTTCTACGTCAAGGTCCCATTCTGCACGAGGATCCGGCTCAGTTCTCGCTTACGGTCTGGCCATTGAGAGGGCTCGACTGAAGAAAAAGGGTTACTCGGGGCCTGTGATTAATACACTCCTCCGGGCTCGCAAGTTTTCCACATCCCTCACCTACGTACGGATCTGGAGAATTTTTGAAGCATGGTGCGACTCTCTTGGCACCAGTCCACATGCCGCCACTATTCCTATTGTGTTGGATTTCCTGCAGGATGGGCTTCAGAAGGGTCTCTCCCTCAGCTCCATCAAGGTTCAGGTAGTGGCACTATCGTGCTATTGGCCCAGGAGAGGTGGCAAGACCATCGCCAAGCACCCTGATGTTTCTCGTTTCCTGTAAGGCGTCAAGCATATTCGTCCGCCACTAAAGTGGCCTGTACCCTTATGGAACCTTAATCTGGTTCTGGATTTCCTCGAGGGATCTACCTTCCGACCCCTTCGGGGCTTGTCTCTACGGTCTCTAACCCTGAAGTTGGTATTCCTGCTGGCCGTATGCTCCACCCGCCGCATCTCTGAACTACAAGCGCTGTCCTGCCGTGATCCCTTTCTACGTATCACTTCGGAGTCTATCCATCTTCGGACGGTTCCCTCCTTTCTCCCTAAAGTGGCTTCACAATTTCATCTTAACCAAACCATATCCTTGCCTACCACGGTAGGTTTGAAGAAATCTGAAGAAGGCCGTTTATTACGCCATCTCGACATCGGCAGATTGCTGCCCAGGTATCTGACAATGACTCAAGACCTGTGGAAGACAGACCATCTGTTCGTCCTACACAGCGGGAAGAAGCAAGGTGAAGCGGCCTCTCGGCCCACCATTGCCCGCTGGATTAAAGACGTTGTCAGAGCCGCCTACGTGGAGGCTGGGAAGGCTCCGCCTCTACAGGTTAAGGCTCATTCTACCAGAGCCCAAGCGGCGTCTTGGGCTGAATCCCGGATGCTGTCACCGGCGGACATCTGTAAAGCGGCGACATGGTCCTCCCTCCATACCTTTTCTCGGTTCTACCATCTGGATGTCCAGGCCAGGGAGGACTCGACTTTTGCGAGGGCGGTACTACATGGTCCTCAGGCAGCCTCCCGCCCAGGCGGGGTGTAAAGCTTTGGTACATCCCATTTGTCCTGAGTCCATCTGGCTACACGCCAGGAAATGTTGAGATTACTTACCTGGTAATCTTGTTTTCCTTAGTGTAGACAGATGGACTCAGCATCCCGCCCAGCTGCCTGTGTACATGGGTTTCACCGATTCCAGGTAAGCCTTTGACATTTGTTTTCCTAAGAGCGTACACTCTGCCAATGTCCACGCCTTCCGGTTGGGAAGGCTGGCGGTCTCCAGCCACTGTCAATCGGTCAGGGGAGGCCTGTTTTCACTTTTTTCTTTACTTTTCATTGAGCGTCAGTACACACATCCATAACAGCTTTTGCAAGGAAGATTACTGAACAGCTGCGCTTCCTGTGGGGATATATACACGCCCCCGTGCTGACGTCAGATCCGTCTCCAACTGCTAGCACGCGGATACTATCCCCTTTGTCCTGAGTCCATCTGTCTACACTAAGGAAAACAAGATTACCAGGTAAGTAATCTCAACATTTTAATATCCACATCCCCAGTGACAGAATCAATTATGTCAGGAATAAGGAAAAGCAGAGCAGGTAAAGAAAATGTTTCCAAAATTGGCCAGGTTGGCAGTGCTAGCAATAACCAAAAAAGTAGTCCTAAACCTAAGCTGAAGCAGGATTTCTTCAAGACTAATAAAGCATCCAGAAGAAACTGACTTACGGAGATGAGCATTTGCTACTGCAGAGTGCAGATGACCCTGAGCATTTTTCACTCCATTCTGTTTTTGAAAAGAGGGAAAAGATGGCAGACTATTTGCAGGCAGTGAGTAGCAGAAAGTGAAAGAGGTAGAAGAACAGGAATGCCCAAAACAGCAGCACACTCTTCTTTGCTCACTAGAGATAATGCAGTGAAGGCAATATTTTCCTCCACTGATTCAGATGAAGAGCCTTTTCGTGGCTTGTCTGAATTGGAAGATACTGGAAGAGGAAAATTTGGGAGTCGTATAATTAGTGTCTTAGCATCATCCAGTTCATTGATGGGGAAGACAGAGCAAAATGAGGATAGTGATAAAGAGCAGGCAGCACAGGTAGAGAGCACGACTGATGCCCCTGGCATTCTTCCTCAGAGTCCACCCTCTACCTCAGCTCCAATGCCAGTATCCTTCACTAAGGATATAGAAAAAGCATCATGGAAGAAATCCATGATCTGGAGGTACTCAAGATTACAAAGGACCCATGTTTTGCAAAGAGTAATCACTGTGCAAAGGATGTCATTCAAGTGAATCAAATGGGGCACCTGCAGAAACAGCACCCACTAGTACCGGAATCTGGGAAACATAAGAACATAAGAAATTGCCATGCTGGGTCAGACCAAGGGTCCATCAAGCCCAGCATCCTGTTTCCAACAGAGGCCAAACCAGGCCACAAGAACCTGGCAATTACCCAAACACTAAGAAGAGGGTGGAAGTACTAATAGTAGCCTGGGGACCCTTTCTTCCAGTCAGAAGAAAGTAGTGGAAAAAAGGAAGTGTTCCCCAAGATAATCCCATGCCCTCAACCCTTTCCAACAGTCAGGCGGCAGGCCAGCAGCACCCTGCCAAGCATCAGAAGCGACAGCCTACCTTGGAAATGGAGTTGTGCTTCATAGCAATGTCCTGGAGTAGGAGACATGTAGCAGCAAATGTTAAAACATGGAGCATTGCTGAAATGATTGCCCTTAATAGCCAGCACATGAAGCTAGTAGAGTATGAAGGTTTTCTGCGTTATTTGAAGTTGATTACAAAGCCTCCTCCAGGACCACCTTTCATAGGATGGTCATCCCTAGCCTGTACAAACAGTCCCATAGTCACATCCAGACACTAGATGTGACTATGGGACTGGCTAAGGCAGAGGGGAGTAGCTTGCATTTCACAAGTGACATCTGGACCTCCATGAATGCTACACACTCTTATCTCTTCCTGACTGCACACAGGTGGGATAGACAGGGGCAGGCAGCAGCTCTAGCAGAGATGGAGCATCAGAGTACATGTGGGCTTTGCTTCACATTCAGTCAATGGTTGAGTCCCATACCTCAGCAAATATTCTATCAGCCTCAAGAGAGATGCTGGAGAGCTGGCAGCTAGGAAAGCTGAGTTAAAATGTAAGTTTCTTTGTCACAGACAATGACACATATACTGTTAAGGAAATACACGATAGGGGCTTAGAGGGAATCTGCTGTATTATATACACACTGTACCTGGCAGTAAAGGATGCCCTGGGGCTGTGATCTAAAACCTATCAGAATGAATACTTGACAGAGCTTTTAGAAACGTGCAGGAAAATTGCTAGGCACTTCCACAGAAATGTAAAGGCAGGGCAGCTTCTCCAAGAGAAGCAAGAGGAAATTGGGATCCCTCTCAAGCACTTCATTCTTGATATTGGCACCTGTTGGATTTCAACATACCTGATGCTGCAGAGGTTAGTGGAGCAGCAGACACCAATTCATAATCTGTCTCAGGATATAGGGATAGGTGTGAATTGCCCCCTGTAGAGTATCATGAATGGGTAATCCTGAGGTAGCTGGTAGATAACATGAAGCCCTTTGAGGATGCCACAGTGGACATAAGTTCTAGAAGCACAACTTTGGCTGATGTGATCCCAATAGTAAATTGTGTGATGGAAAAGTTAGAGGGCTACTAGCAGGACATCAGAGGTGTTGCAGCATCAAGTACGTGAGAGACTAATACCTGATGGAAAACGTATAAAATCTTGCTACACTGCTTGATCCTCAGGTGAAAGGGAGCATTGCCCTGGAATCTGAGTGTTTCACACAGATGAAGCAGATGCTGGAACACTTGGTCTGTCAGGAAGAGCACCACAAGCATGGGCAAAGTAGGGGTGTAGCACAAGAGGAAACAGTGGCTACATCAGAGAGTATTGCAAGTAGGAGCAGCACCCAAACAGCTAGCACTTCCTTCCCCACCATAATATGCCATAGCCATAATATGCCCATCTTTCCTGACACAGGCCCAAATGAAAGCAACTGGCTGGAAGAAAGATCTTGGCCCACCCAAGAAAAGGAAAGCTCAGTGCAAAGATCTGTGACACATGATCTGTCAAATTCCATAGAGGACCCAGACAGATGTACTTGCATATTTGACATATAAGTCCTCAATCTGGCCAGAGCAAGCAAAATTGGGACAGTGGTATCTATCTTGCCTACCAACTTTTTCAATGACAGGAGACATTGAAAAGTCATCGCTCAAGGTTGGTGCCTCAGTTAATGGAAATGCTGGTACTTCTAAAATGCAATCTCCCTTTGCTTGAGTTTCCAGATTTTTCAAATGAGTGGCAAGATGATTAAGGACACTTTGAAAGCTTGCTGGCATTCTGCCTGCCACCAGCACCTGCCATGTCCTACATATTCCACCCCAGGGCTCTGACTGTTACCTCTCGTCTGTCATACCCCTAGTAGCCCACAGAGAAAATACAAACATCATTATAAATCAATATTATTTATTAATAAGATATCAAATTCCTATCTAAACAATTAAAAACTATTACACTCACACACCACATTCATTCACCCATATTTAAAAATCTAGAAAAAGATAATGTTATATAATTTTTGAGAATATTTGTATCTTTTTCTAGATTTTTAAATATAGGTGAATGAATGTGGTGTGTGTGTGTGATAGTTTTTATTGTTTAGAAAGGAAATTGATATCTTATTAATAAATAATATTGGTTTATAATGATGTTTGTATTTTCTCTGTGATGGTATAGTATATTAATATAGAAGAAAATAAAATTTTCCTTCAGTGTTGTTAATACCCCTAGTAGCAGCATAGGAGACTTGCTGCCTCATGTCTAGCTGCCATATCCCTAGTACCAGCATAGAGGACTAGCTGCCTCATGTCTACCTTCCATACCTCAGTACCAGCATAGGGACTAGCTGCCTCATTTCTAGCTGCCATACCTCTTGTACTGGCCACTTGTTAATTCACTGTGGAAAAACAGAGATAGATACATACTTAACTTTATGAAAACAAAACATGTTACCTTCATACAGTTGGGGATGCTGACTGCACTCATTGATTGGAGTAATTGATGTCTTAATTGAATGAGTCATAACTTATAACCATGGGTCATACACATCATTTTTTTGAATATTTTTCATGTATATTGCTGATAAAAACACTTCTCATAGGTAAGAGCACCATAGTCTCTTCAACGACTGCCCAATACTGTACCGATGTTTCAGTATATTGAACACTTGTCAGCATCCCAGCATTTTGGAGTTTTTTCTGCACTATACAAGAAAATACTCAAAAAAATTGATTTGTACAACCCTTCTAGACTAGCCAATTTATTGAAGCATGAGCTTTCGAGGACAGAGTCCACTTCATCAGATGCATGAAGCGATGAACAGAAAATGGGTAAAATATATACAGAACATAGAGAAGGCATTGAATTAGGCAGGACATGGTGTGAGATAAGTGTGAAATAACAGAATGATCTGATAACAGTTACGTTCATAGATGGTTGTAGTGAGTCATGAAGTCAAACCTAGAGTGATGGTGTCAAGTTTTTTTGATGAGTTCCAGTTCAGAAGTTTCACACTGGAGTGTTCCTTTGAAGTTCCTCTATAGGAGTATGGCAACCTTAAGGTCAGAATGAGAATGTCCTGGAAGGTTAAATGTTCTCCTATTGGTTTCTGGATGTTGCCATTTCTAATGTCAGACTTGTGTCCATCTATTCTTTTCCTCAGGGATTGACCTATTTGTCTTATATAGACAGCAGAGGGACATTGCTGGCAGGTAATGGCGTATATTACATTGGAAGAAGAGCAGGTGAATGAGTCCCGGATATTGTTGATATAGGGTTCTGTGATGGTGTTATCTGGGTTAATATGGGGACAGAATTGGCATCTGGGTTTATGGCAGGGTCTGGTTCCTGAGTTGGTGTCATTGTTTTGCAATTTGTGGTGAGTATCCGTTTGAGGTTGGGTGGCTGCAGGTAAGCCAGGATAGGTTTGTCATGTAACCATAAGATATGAGGCGCAGTAAAGAGGTTCAGACAACTGATCCGCAAAGAAAAACCTTTTATTGCCAGCAAGATGCAGCTAAGACAAAGGCTTAGAACAACTGCATGCCACTCCCCTGAAGGAGCAGAATTTTATACATTCTTTCTAAGTAGGCGTAACTTACAATCAGACCATTGCATATGTCATTTGACAGACATAATATTGGACATTTTCTAGCAGCGTTAATCATTACGGTACAAAAATGTAATTACAAAATGGTAGTGCGTTTCACTGCGTGTCAGTACGTCAGTACGTAGTGCATTCCAGTGCGTGTCAGATATTAGTGCATTCAATATGGTGCGTTTCAATGCTGGTGTTGTTATTCAGAAGTTTTCAGTTTTTCTCACATTCAACAGTTGTAGTTGTTCATAGGAATCTGAGCTCCTACATTCCCCCCTTTGATACTTCAACTTCTTTGGAAGGCGTAAGTATCATCTTATGAGGTAGCTGAAAAGACAAACAATAATTAGTACAACATTTATTGTTAAGGACCCTAATATTCTGTCAGGTTGTTGTTTTCTTCACCGGGGTTGAGACGAGGGATCCCTAGAGGAGCAACCCCCCCCCCCCCCCCTTTGTATCCGGACTTGATCCTAACAAGAATGGTGGTCCTTGTTAAACTTAACTTTATTGTAAATAGTATTTTAGAAGAAATCTTCATAATCTGAATCTGAGGGGAGTGTTGAAACTGAAGTATACTGATTCATCATCATAATATGAGCTGCTGCTCTTTGGTCAGCTATGGTTTCCATCATTGTACGTAAATATCTGAGAATAAAAGGAAGACATAAAGGGATTAAAATACAAGAGATTAAACATAATATTATAGGAATAAAGAGTTCTTTAAATCCTGGGATGGAAGATATCCAACTAGGCATTGATGAAGTCCAATCAAAGGCTCCAGACCAGGTTTGTACAGGAACATGAGCTAATCGTACCATGCGATCAGTAATTTCTTCAATAACTTGACTCTTATCATCAATCTGTAAACAACAATTAGAGAGATTAAATTTTCCACATACTCCACCTTCCTGAGCTAGAAGATAGTCTAGTGCTAATCGATTTTGATATACGGCTGTGATGAGTTTAGTGTTTTGTTTGGCTAGAATATTCAGGGCCATTGCTGAGTCATTGGTAAGCAATTCAAGTACTGCTTGAAGTCTGATAATACGATTTAACATGTAGATTGGTGTTCTGTATCCATAAGAACCATCTTCAGCCCATGTTGCTGGTCCATAGTATTGCACGATGCGTTCTGGTGGCCATTCTTTATCAGTCCAATCACCAATTGGAACTTTGGTATTTCTTCTCCGACATTTATTTGGTTTCATTGAAATATATATAGGAATACCTAATGTTTCACCTACTGTAAGTGGTAGAAGAAAGAAACTAGGGCGTATTGATGCCAGGAAACAAGTACCATACCAATTTGAAGGTAATTGTTCATAAGCTCTTCGTCCGCATACAAAGTAATATCCATCAGGGGCTATAAATTGTGTTGAGGTTTTTCCAGCTTTTTCCCATGTAGAATTTAAGATTGGTTCAGTCCAGAATGAGGTAGGTATGGTAAGATTCTCAGTTTGCCACCATTTATAATCATTTGCTGAAACTGTGAGAACTCCTGTACATGGTGAGTTGCCAACTAGTACAGTATAAACGTTAGAATATTCACGAGATAAACATTGCATTCCAATCACATCGGTTTGAAGGGCCCATTCATAAGGTTTACTTTTTCGATTATATGTTATATTGGTAAGATTTAGAGCATTCCAGTCAGATTGGAAGATTTCTTTAGCTTCCCAAGGCCATTGTTCTCCAATTTTTGTACCTCCGCATACAAAACAATTCTTTACTCCTAGAGAAAGGGCTATATTTTCAGCTAAGTTTATGAACATGTTCTTTGCTTGGTAAGAAGTAGTATATTTCTTGAGCATTTCATCAAGATGAGAAACTTCATCAAAGAATGATTGATAACCAACTATTGTAGTTTGGTATATAATAGGACGCTGTTTTTCTCTTCGTTGTGTAATTGTGATATAAGTTTTAGGGTCTTCTCCTGTTCCATCAATTCCAAATCCCCATGTTTCTTGCCAAGGGGGGATCCTTCAGTTCTGATTATCCAGTCAAGAAAGATAATATTACCAGTTCCTTTTTTCAATTTGCCCAATCCTGAGCAACCCATATATCCTCCTCCTGTGTAATCACACACTAGTTTCCATCCAGTTAGTCGAGTATTCCCTGCACATGGTAACCAACTAGTAGGGTTTTGTCCTCGATCATATGGGCAAAGATACTTATGATTGAATGCATATTCTGCCTTCCAAGAAGAAGATCCGCACTTAACAGCCTTGGGATGTTTATCAATTGCTTCACAAAAATCAAAGGTGAGTGTGGCGATGGAAGCTCCTCCTATCATGACTTGTGTAGAATTAATATAATATAATATTCCTTCACCAGCTGGTGTATTACGGGATTTTGGGTCTTTAGGAAGACCTGCTGTAATTGTGATTTTGTAATATCTAGGAGTAGTCGGAGAGTGACAAATTATTTTGTTGCTTGAAGAACATCAATGAAATGATTGATATCCTTGGGTAGTATTTAGAGAACAGGCAGATTTTGATATACAGGATGGTGGAGGATGTGATTGATGTATTATTGTAGACACAAGTTGAAATCCATCTTGAGTTGAAGTACGTACTTGCTTGATGCATTCAGAGCAGTTTTGGCTTAATGAAGAGGTGAAAGATCCTGTTATTACACATATTGTTACTATCATTAAGAACTGAATATAGTAACCTTTTTGAAGATTGTAAAGGTGATCCATAACAGAGCAGAACTGATGATGTAAATAGCGCATATACACCATTTCCAAGAATTTTCAGATGGGCATATTTATTTATTTATATTCTTTTTTTATACCGAAGTATAGCTGAGTGCCTTCACCCCGGTTTACAGTGTAACAACTTCATACAATGAACAGGTTATAAATTATAACATAATATAATAATAAAGTTATAACATCTCGGCAATAGCAGAGTATAACATGTTAGAATGAGACAATTTAAGGCTTAATTTAGAAGAAGAATCTTATTAAAGAAGTATTAGAGTTCAAGATGAAGGTTGATATTGATATATATATTGATCAAATTAGTCTGTGAATGATTGTCTAAACAACCAAGTCTTTAGTTCTTTTTTGAATGATTTGGAATCTTTGATGGAACTTAGGTATCCTGGGATAGAGTTCCATTCTGTTGGTCCAGCTATAGAGAAGGCTCTATGTCTGGTAGAGGATAGTTTCGCAGATGAGAGAGGAGGAATAATTAGCTGTAACTTGTCAGAAGACCTCGAAGGGCGGGGAGATTTGTGAATTGCAATCATGTTGTCCAGAGATGAATTGTTGTCTTTGTAAATTTCATTATGTAGAATGGTTAAGGATTTGTATTTAATTCTCTGTGAAATTGGTAGCCAGTGAAGGTTTTTTAGGGTTGGGGAGATGTGATCAAACTTCCTTTTGCCGGTGAGCACTCGTGCAACAGCATTTTGAAGTAATTGTAGAGGTTTTAGGGAGGATTTAGGTAGTCCTAAGAAAATTGCGTTGCAATAATCTAGACTTGAGAAAATGAGGGTTTGAAGAATTGTTCTGAAGTCATTCGGGTACATTAGTGGTTTGAGATGTTTGAGGATCTGGAGTTTATGAAAGCCTTCTCTCGTTTTTATGGCTATGCAATTCTTAAGACTCAGATCGTAATCAATCCAGATGCCAAGATCCTTTATTGGATTTTTCATTTGAATGTTGGAGTTGTCGATTTGAATATAGGGAATTTGAGAAGAATGAGTTGAGAAGTTTCTTTTTATTAAGATCCATTCGGTTTTGTTCATATTTAAGCATAGTTTTAGCTGGTTGAGAAAAATTTTGATTGAATTGAGGTATTTTACTGTGAGGTATATTGCTTCTTCAATGGTAGATGTTATGGGGATAAGTAGTTGAATATCGTCAGCATAAAGAAAGAAGGTGATGCCAAGATTGGAGATGAAGTGACAGAGTGGTAGAAGATAAATATTAAAGAAGATTGCAGATAAGGCAGATCCTTGTGGCATAGGGATCAGATGAGACGTTATTAAAGGTGACTTTGAAAAACCTGTCTTTAAGAAAAGAAGTAAACCAATCAAGGGTATTTCCGGCAAGTCCTATGTTGGCAAGGCTTGATATTAGTAAATTGTGGTTGACTGTATCGAAAGCAGCAGATAGATCGAGCATAATTAGTAAGTGGTTCAGATTGTTATCAAAGCCTCTTATCAGTTTGTTAGTTAGGTTTAACAGAAGGGTTTCAGTGCTGCGGTTCTTTCTGAAGCCATGTTGAGCGGGGTGAAGTATGTTGTTGTTTTCAAGATGCTCATTTAGTTGAAGCAAAGCAGATTTCTCAATCAATTTAGCGAGTAAAGGAAGGTTTGAGATAGGACGATAGTTATTTAGATCATAGGGATCTAGGTTCTTTTTCTTTGGGATAGGAGTAATAGTTGCGGTTTTCAGATTAGATGGAAGAAGACCCTCTTCAAGTGATTTGTTAATAATTGCGGCTAGTGTAGGAGAAATAATATGTGATATTTCCTTTAGAATACGGGTAGGAATAGAATCTAGTTCATGTCGAGCTGGGTTTATTTTTTGAAGCATCTTTTCTAATTTAATGTTGGAAATTGGCTCAAATTTTGACCAGGAAGTTGATGGAGAAGTATTGTGAGGGATATTAGAAGAAGGGGTGTTGTTAAAGGAGTCTGAGATTTTGTCAATTTTGTTTTTAAAGAACTTTGCTAGGTCTTGGCTCAGGTTGTTAGTATTGGAGGTTGGTTTGCTAGTGTTGCTGCTTTCTATCAGGTTCTTTACTATGTTGAAGAGGGAATTTGATTTATTTGTGGCGTTTTTGATCTTTCTGCTATAATAATCACGTTTGGCGTTTTGGATTGCTTTCTTGTATTCAGAGAGTTTTGAGCGATATCTTTGAATGGTTGTTTGGCATTTGGATTTGCGCCATTCTTTTTCCAACTTTCTGAGGTTAGATTTTAAATTCGAGAGTTCAGAGTTGAACCAGGGATTGTTTTTTACTCTGTTGTGTTTTATAATTTTTGTTTTCTCTGGATTTATGTTATTTGCAGTTTGTTTTGTTAGTTGAAACCATGACTGGGTAGCATTATGGATACTGGATAAGTCTAAATTTGTGAGTTGTTTTCCCAGTTCTTGTTTGAGGGAGTTGAGTTGGAAGGGGGGTCTGTATTTGAAAGATAGTGGTGTGTTGTATTCAGATAAATTGTTTGAGATAATTTGAGCACTACATTTAATGAGAAAGTGATCAGACCAGGGAACGGGTTTGATAGATTTAGTAGGATTATAAAAGTAATGGTTGGTGAAAATTAGATCTAGGGTGTTACCAGCTTTGTGAGTAGGGTTGTTTATAATTTGAATCATGTTGAGGCTGGATAGCATATCGAGAAGTGTTTGATAATTTTGGGATCTGGGAGAGTTATTGGTGTGGAGGTTAAAGTCTCCAAGTATAATGGAAGGTTTTTTAACATTCATATTGGTTATGAGAAATTCAATCGGGGTGGAGATCTCCGTGTCAAGGAGTTTGGGGGGGCAATATATCAAGCAGATTTGAAGAGAATTAGATTCCAGTAGCGCAATTTCAAATTTTGAAGGGAGGGTTTGAGGTATCAGTTTCATGTTATAATGTTTTTTTATAAGGAATAGAAGTCCACCACCTCTGCGTGATTTTCGTGGGATGGAGAATAAGTCATAATCGTTGTTGGTTAGTTGATTTGTGAGAACCGTATCAGTTTCTTTAAGCCATGTTTCAGTTATTGCGAAGAAATCCGGGTTCTTTGTGTTTATCAGGTCTGATATGAGCATTAGTTTCTTTGTTAGCGATTGAGCATTTATCAGGAGGAAAGTGAGGTAGAGAAGGTTTTTTGCTTGTTTGAGAAGTGGGATATTTATTAGGTGAGTTTTTGATTTTTTGTAGCACTTGGGATGATCCATTTTGGATAAAGGTTAAAGATTAAACAGCTGAACGCGTAGGCCTTCTTCTTATTTGCAGCAGTAGTGGCGACAGTGATGGCTCGAATCAGATATGAGTTGAAGTCTGAGTGATGACCAGATGATGATATCTGGGAGTTGCTGGAGGTTGAAAGAAAATCGAGTGAAGATTGCTAATAGTAGAAAGAGGTTGAGTTGGGTAGAAATTAAGTTGATTTAAGAAGAATGATGATCGGGTATTGTAAGTTGGGGTTGAATAAGGTTGAAAGATGATGTACTATTGAGGGCTGTAAGATGTACTTACAGTACGTACTTGCTTGATGCATTCAGAGCAGTTTTGGCTTAATGAAGAGGTGAAAGATCCTGTTATTACACATATTGTTACTATCATTAAGAACTGAATATAGTAACCTTTTTGAAGATTGTAAAGGTGATCCATAACAGAGCAGAACTGATGATGTAAATAGCGCATATACACCATTTCCAAGAATTTTCAGATGGGTATATGAGACTTAAGATGATGAGGAGAAGAGCACAGATGGCCCACTTCCAGAGAGATGAGGTCGACCTATATTTTTATGGCTGTAAAGAAGGAAAAGAAATAAACACATTATTTTTATTCTTCAGATGTTATGTTCTTGTTCTATCAGTAGTATATATTTCTGTGTAAAGTTAATTAGCTTTAGTTTTTGGTAGCATTTCTCTTGAATTTTAATTGTTGATCTCCAGTCTTGGAAACCTGCCAGTTATTGGAGGCTGGTTTAATTCGAGTCCAATGGATCCAGGATGGACAACCAGAGACTTTGACAGCAGTAGGAGTGGTTAACAGTATGGTATATGGTCCTTTCCATCGAGGTTTGAGACAATCAGATTCATTCCATTCCTTTATCCATACGGAATCTTCAATGTGGAATTTATGAGTTGGTGTAATTAAAATCAGCGGTTCATTTTCACATGTATAGGTACGAATTGCCATTACTGTATCATGTAGTCCTTTTAATTGTTTACTGAGTAACATTTCTCCTTGGATTTGTAGTGAGTCAGGAAATGATGGAAGTGGTGGTGGTCTTGCATACATCATTTCATAAGGCGTTAGGCCAGATTTTCTTGGAGTACATCGAATATGCAATAGAGCTAATGGTAGAACATCCGGCCATTTGGTTTTTGTTTCTTGACATAATTTGGCTAATTGACTTTTTAAACTTCTATTAGCTCGTTCAACTGATCCATTGCTTTGTGGTCTCCAAGTACAATGTAGATGCCAATTAAGGCCCAACACTTTGCTTAGTTGTTGAGTGACTTCACTAGTAAAAGCTGGTCCATTGTCAGAGTTTATTTGTCTAGGAAGTCCATAACGTGGTAATATTTGGTATAGGAGCAAAGTAGTAACTTCTTTGGCTGTTTCTGTTCGTGTAGGTATAGCTTCAATCCATCCAGTGTAAGTGCAAATTGCAACTAATATTGCTTTGTATCCTTTAGATGGAGTCATATGGGTAAAATCAATTTGACAGACTTGAAAAGGTATAGTTCCTCGGAGGATATGTCCAGGGGTAGGACCAGGTCCATGTCGAGGATTATTCTGTGCACATGTAACACATTGATTAACTGCATTCTTAGTTAATTGAGTAATACGATTGATGTAGTATGTTTTTTCCAATAATCTTGCTAATGAATCACGGCCAAGATGAGTGTAATCATGTGCTTCCTTGACTATTGTCCAAGCAATAGTTTCAGGTATCCATATTCGATCGTCTTGTAGAATCCACCATCCATTTTGTTGATGAAAATTTTCATATTGTGCCCATTCATTCTCTTCTGTTGTGTAGATGGGGATTTCATTTGGAAACTGTAAAAGAGGGCATGTTGTTGTTGTTGTTTGGAAAGGTTTTCGAGCTACTTCTTTTGCTGCTTTATCTGCTCTCTGATTTCCTTGAGCAATAGGATTTGATTTCCTAGTATGTGCTTTACAATGCATTACAGCCACTTTGCGAGGTAACCAGACTGCATCTAGTAATTCATGTATTTCGGGTGCATTGTTCAATTGTTTTCCTTCTGCAGTTAAGAATCCTCGTTCTTTGTATAATGCTCCATGTACTTGAATTGTAAGAAAAGCATATTTAGAATCTGTGTATATATTGACAGTTTCTCCTTCTGCCAATTGTAGACCTCGAGTAAGGGCAATTAATTCAGCTTTTTGTGCAGATGTTCCTGGAGGCAAAGGTTCAGCCTCAACAATTTCATCTTCAGATACTACAGCATATCCAGCAAAACGTGTTTCATTAATGATTTGACTGCTTCCATCAGTGAATAAAGTCCAGGCTCCTTGCCAAGGCTGATCCCTCAGATCTGGCCTACTGGAGTGTATTGTAGCCATGACTTCTTCACAGTCATGGGCAACTGGTTCAGGTGCTGGCATAAGAGAAGCCGGGTTCAAATTTTTACTGTCTTGTATTTGAATTTCAGGTGTTTCACACAGTAAAGCCTGATATTTGACAACACGTGAATTAGTCATCCATTTTGGTCCATGAGTTTCCAGTAGTCCTTGAATAGTATGAGGAGTTGTTACTTGTAAAGTCTGTCCAAATGTTAATTTAACAGCTTCAGGTATCAGTAAACATGCAGCAGCAATGCTTCGAAGGCAACCAGGCCATCCTTTAGCAACATTGTCCATTCCTTTTGACAAATATGCAACAGGTCATTCCCATGATCCTAAAGTTTGAGTCAATACCCCAATGGCCATTCCTTTCTTCTCATCTATGAAAAGATGAAATGGTTTTGTTATATCAGGTAACCCTAGAGCAGGAGGTGAGATCAAGGCTTCCTTCAGTTGATGCAAATTCGTTAATTCTTGTTTTTCCCATTGAAAGGGCTGAGATTCTGCTTCTTTGCCTCGTAGTTTATCATATAATGGTTGAGCAATAATTGCATAGTTTGCAATCCAAAGTCTACAATATCCTGCAGCTCCCAAAAACGCACGGAGTTCCTTTTTACAAGTGGGTACAGGTTGATCTCTTATAGAACTAGTACGAGAGATTCCAAGTCGACGAGTGCCTTCTCTGAGACGAAAACCCAAATCTTCTACTTCACAAATTTGCGCTTTCTTTTTACTCGCTCGATACCCTTTCGAGTACAAAGTTTTCAACAAGTATAGGGTTGATACCACACATTCATGGTATGCTTCCCTAAATATCAAGAGATCATCCACATATTGCACAACTGGTCCATATGTGACCTGATACATCTTCAGGTCCTTAGCCAGTTGCTCCGAGAACAGAGTGGGTGAATTTTTAAATCCTTAGGGTAGGCGAGTCCAAGTATACTGCTGCTTTTCTCCAGTTTGCGCATTTTCCCAAGTGAAGGCAAAATTTTTCTGACATTCCTCTGCTATTGGAACAGAGAAGAAAGCATCTTTGAGATCAATAACACTGTACCATTTGGAACTAGAAGAAACTTGAGCCAGGATTGAATACGGATTTGGCACTAGTGCTACCAAATCTGCCACTTGAGTATTTACTTTTCTTAAATCTTGTACAGGCCGGTAGTCGTTAGTACCGGCTTTCTTTACTGGTAACAAGGGAGTATTCCAGGCAGATCGAATTCGTCTAAGGATACCTAAATCAAATAACCTTTGAAGATGTATCTGTATTGCTTGTCTGGCCATATATGGAATGGGGTATTGAGGTTGATTAATGACCTGAGCATTTTCTTTCATTTCAATCCATAAAGGGATGGCTTCGTTAGCTAATCCTCCTGGATTAATTTCAGCCCATACTTGAGGTATACTGTCCATCAATTGTCTTCGTTTTTTATTGAGAGGTGTATCTTTTTCGTATCGATGTTCAATTGCTTTCTCAATAATAGGAAGATGATGTCTCCATTCTTCTTGAAGAGGGCAAACCAAGGAGATTGGTTTATTAGCAAAAGAAGCTTTAACTTCACCAGATGGCTCAAATTGTAAGTTTGCTCTTAATTTACAAAGAAGAACTCGACCAATTAACAGCACTGGACATCCTGGAACATACAGAAATTGGTGAGATACTAATTGTCCTCCAACTCGAATTTGTCGATTTTGAAGAATAGGAGCTGCTAGTGATTTTCCTGAAGCTCCTACAATAGAAATACTTTTAGATGTTGGAGTAGTTATTGCAGTAGTCATAACTGATCGTTGTGCTCCTGAATCCAATAGTCCTTTAAATGTTTTTGCTCCCACTTTTATTTCTACTAAAGGATCAAGTGGAAGATCTTCCTTGTCTAGTCAGGAATCTCGTTCACCATCATCTCCAGACATCTCATCCATTGCCAGTTGCCATTCATGCTCTCGAGATTTAGATTGTTGTTTATACTCTTTTTCCTTTCGTTGCGGTATATCTGGTCAATCAGACTTCCAATGTCCTTCCTTCTTACAATATGCACATTGATTCTGTCCTAAAGGAGCTCTTCCTAGAGGTCTTCCTCCTCTGAATGATCCTCTAAATGGTGATCTGCCTCTTCCTCTATATCTAGGATATCCTTGATAATAATTTCTCTGGTCTCTCTGGTTGAAATTGGTTTCTTCTAATGCTGCAGCAAGAAGACTGACACTCTCTCTCATTCGACGTCCAGCTTCTCTTTTGTCTTCTTTTTTCTCTTCTATTTCCCTATTTCCATAAACTCTATCAGCCATTGCTTTTAACTGACTAATAGTCATTCCTTCAAATCCCTCTGTCTTCTGGAGTTTGCGACATATATCTGGATATGTCTGCCCCACAAAACTCATTACTATAATAGAATGATTTTTTAGATCTTCGGGATCAAAAGGACTATATTTACGATATGCATCCATCAAACGCTCTAGAAAATCTCCAGGAGTCTCTTCTCTTTTCTGCACAATATCTTGTATTTTGCTCATATTCATAACTTTTCTTTTTCCTTTCTTCAAAGCTTCCAGAAAAGCTTTTTGATAAGCAGCTATGCGTTCCCGTCCTATTGACGTCTGATAATCCCAAAAAGGATCTGTAAGAGGGGCAAATTCTCTCATGGCTTCATCTGGGTTCCCATCAGATCCGGCTCCTTCTTTTGCTGATTCCTCCATGTTTTGTTGAATCTGTCGCCGTTCTTCTGTAGTTAAAAGAAAGGCTAAATGACGAATGTCAGCCCAATTAGGGTTATGAGCTGTAAAAATCCCAGATAAAAAATCAATCATCTGATCTGGCTTCTCTGCATATGAAGGGCCATGTTGTTTCCAGTTAAAAAGATCAGCAGATGAAAAAAGTACATATGTAAAAAGTTTTATTGTTTGTGTAGTATTAAAATCATTCTCCTCTGTTGGTGGTACTGGCACTATTGTAGCGGTTTCTCTAATAGGTAGCTGTAAACTAGCGGTTTTTATTTTATTTCGAGTACGCTCCAAAACAGAGGATGTTTCTTCATTTTTCTTTATTCCCGTTGCATATTCTAATCCAACTCCTGTTACGGGTGTAGATGTTGAAGAATCATCTTTTTCGTAGGCAGGAAACAATAAATCAGTGAATTGTGGGTATGTTGGAACGTACGATGGAGGTTGGTCTTCCGGTTCATCTGTTAATATAGATTTTACTAAGGGAGGCTGTACTTTCACTTTTACTTGGTTACTACCTTTAGCTACAAAGATGGCCGGCGGACTTTCTTTCATAACTAAGATGGCCGACTCTTCCCTTCTCTTCCGGTTTATGTCTTCTTCCCTTCTCTTCCGGTTTGAAGACTTCCGGTCTTTCGTTTTTTGTACGTGTGCCACCATTGTTAAAGCGGCTCCCTCCACTAACTTTTTAGCCCATGACGGTGGATCAAGAATTACAGTAATCCAGGCATCAATATACGGTATGTCTTCTGGACATCCTGGATTTCCTTCGACAATTACTATATTTTGAACTTTTGTAGCTATCTGAAAATCAAAAGTTCCTTCTGAAGGCCAGTTAACGGATTCTCCTAAACTTGGCCACTTGTATGCACATCGCTGAATCATTCCTACTTTTGTGCATTTATGCTTATTAAACACTTCGCTAAAGTGTTCCGTCATGGTTTTTAATGGAGTAGAACCTCCCCCTCCCATTTTAGAATAGAAGACAGACAAAGAAGGGAAGGGAAAGTGGACAGGTAAGGGGTCCGTATCCGCCAGACACAATAGGGTCACAATCGCCTCGACTAGAACGCGGTCGCCCGGCCTAGAACTGCGAGGCCATTCACTCTCTTTCACACAACAAGAAACTTATTCCTCCCAAGCCTCTGTGGGGTTTCAGAACCTAGTTCTTACTTGGCCACTTGGCGGGGTTTGATCAAGACCCCCTTCGATCCGTTAAGGGATCGGACTAAAGTTCCCAATACTCGCCTGCAAGGTTCCAGATCAGATCCCGGGTCTCGTCAAGAAAAGCCTTCTTTTCGGATCACCAATCCCAGAGGTCTCAGAAGATTTCCGTGGAATGGTCCCCTCAGAAACCTGATCACTGAACTCAGCGGTGGCCACTCACCAGGTAAGTCTGGGGGACCACTCCGCCACCAAACTACCGGACCAACTGGGGGGCTAATATAGCTGTCCCCGAACCTCCTGGCTGGCTCGCCAAATGTAACCGTAAGATATGAGGCGCAGTAAAGAGGTTCAGACAACTGATCCGCAAAGAAAAACCTTTTATTGCCAGCAAGATGCAGCTAAGACAAAGGCTTAGAACAACTGCATGCCACTCCCCTGAAGGAGCAGAATTTTATACATTCTTTCTAAGTAGGCGTAACTTACAATCAGACCATTGCATATGTCATTTGACAGACATAATATTGGACATTTTCTAACAGCGTTAATCATTACGGTACAAAAATGTAATTACAAAATGGTAGTGCGTTTCACTGCGTGTCAGTACGTCAGTACGTAGTGCATTCCAGTGCGTGTCAGATATTAGTGCATTCAATATGGTGCGTTTCAATGCTGGTGTTGTTAATCAGAAGTTTTCAGTTTTTCTCACATTCAACGGTTGTAGTTGTTCATAGGAATCTGAGCTCCTACAGTCACCCACAGCCTGTGAGAGGATGGTATCATTGTCCAGGATGGTTTGTGTATCCTTGATGATATATTTTAGTGATTTCAACTGAGTGCTATAGCTAACAACCAGAGGTTTTCTGTTATTTTCTTTTTTGAGATGATCCTGTAGCAGAGTGTTCCTGGATATTTGTCTGGCTCTGTTGATTTGCTTTTCTTACCTCATTGGGTAAGAAAACAAATCAACCACACTTACCAAACAATCTACAGAGACACATTATGCTATACTTTCTCCAAGAAACTACTCAACCACCTAATCAGCATCCTATACAACGGACAAAGCAAAATCAATAAAAAAAATCTTTCAGATCTGGAACATCACTTGAGGAACCAACATACCACAGACTCCCCAACTGAACAGGATTTCTCCAACAAGAGACCAGCAATATACCACAAACTTTTCACCATGCTCAAAAGAAAGAGGCAAAACCATCCAGCCTCCTACATACCACACCAGGTCATAACAGATACCCCAAAGTACACCAACATTAGCAATCTGTCCAACCACGCAGTCAGCCAGGCAGAGGAAGGTGTCCTTTCATGAGAACTCTCCTTCTGCCCCACCAAATCTACACAGATAATACAATTCTATGGTGATCTGGAATCATATTTTCACCATCTCTGACTCAAGGAATACTTCAGGAACACTCTTCTATAGGATCATTTCAAAAAAGAAGATAACATAGCACCTCTGGTTGTTATCCATAGCTCCCAGTTCAAATAGTAATTACTTCCCTTTTCTTCCACAAGTCCACTATTTATTTTTAATTGCAAAATGAAAAATTGTTGAAGGTAAATTAACACAATATTGAAACATGAAAATTGTTTTGTGGAAAATGGTGACCTATGATTATGTTTGACCCGCAGCATTAAAGGTCTACACAGTTTTTGGCAGCCTTGCACCGGTGTACTGATGGTCACATGCCACATCTTTCTATATTCATTGCTGCTGATATAATGCACATTGTTGCATGTAATAAGAATGAAATACTGATATCAAAAGTTACAAGTAAGGTCAAATTACTCTAATTACCATCTGCTGTTTGGCTAAAGTTAAATCAGATTATGGAAACTTAGGTATCATGAATTCCTGCCTTATAAGCATTTCAATAGTTTTTAAGCCCTAAAATGCAATTATGACAAAAGCATTACAAATTATATGATTGAAAATGTAACAAATGGCAATTCCAATTTTGTGTGTGTGTATATAACTCAATTTGAGATGGGCAAGGGATGTCATACGCCTTTTTGTTGATAAAAAGGGAAACACTTATAAACAGGGAGAAGGCAGTAATGCAAAAGGTTTTGACCTGTAATAGGTGTTCTCCAAACATGGCAGTTTTATAAGTCACCCACATGTGTGACGATCTCTGAGAGCACCAACCATGGGACACATTTCCATAGTTTCTAGGAAAAACACAAAAAGCACTCAGAGCATGCATAGCAGTTCCCACGGTCATATAGTGTGTCTCAGTTCTTGTTCTTTTTATTTGTCCAGAGTAAATACTGTCAAGGATGGATGATTTGGAGGGTATTCCAATATGCATATTCCATAGTCTTTTAAACTTATCTTAAGGATGATTCTTTTGGAAGTTAAAAAGGGCATAAGATCTGTCTACCTTCTTTTGAAATGAAGACTGATATGTGATCTGTTTTTCTGGATTTAGTGAAAAATGCATCCCAAGTTTTGATTGCATAGCATTGTGGGACTTAGATCCCAGAATAATGTGATTGATCACTCTTGGAAAGATGTAGAGGTGAATCTGCTCTAGCCAGCTGCATCACCCATGACTATGGGCACTGTGAGCACCATATCCAAAAGGTCTGTCAGGATCTGGTGACTGTGCAGATCCTCTGCAATGAACTCCTAGCCGTTCCAGTATCCAAGAAGGCTTGCAGCTGAAGGCAGGATCCCCCCCACCCCATGAGAGGGAAATGAGGACTAGTATTTGTGGGAAGGGTCAATCATAAAGTAGGGTGGACTCCCCTACCAACTCTACATCCTGGCATTTCCCGACTTTTGCCGGACAGCGAGAATCAAAGTGTCCCGGAACTCCACAGTACAGACAGAGGTTAAACTTCTGTCTCCTCTGCTTTTCCTCAAGTGAGAGCTGACAACGATCCACTTGTATGGGCTCTTTGGTTGAGGTGGTAGCCCTCTCTTTTCTGGGGTGACCGAGTGGCACAAAGAGGTTAGAGATCCTTGAGGCGGTCCATCGAGCTGGAGCCCTCTCCCTCACTCTTTCCCTGAACCACAGGTCCAGACAAGTGGCCAGATAGCCAGGAGGTTGTGTCCTGCCAGCTTGTCTTTGATAGCTTTTGCCGGGACTGGCACCAGTGCTACCAGTGCCCTGCTTCTGGACGAAGGCCAAGCACCTAGGACCCCGTCCCCTGTGGACTGCAGTGAAGATGAGGCTCCGTATAAACCCTGGGGGAATGACACTGCAGATTCCTCCTCTGAGGATTTGGAGGGTCTCCACTCAGGGACTTCTCTTCCAAAGGAACAGAGGACTTAACCTTCAGGTTTTGTGAGAGCGATGGCTGAGGCCATCTCTTTTCAGTTGATTGCGGAGGAGGTTGCTAGGCACAAGATACTGGAAATCCTCCAGTTCATGGAGGCTCCTAAGGAGTTTGTGGCGGTTGTAGTGCAAGAGATTATTATGGAATTGATGCTGAGGATCTGGGAACATCCCCTCACAGTACCTCCCATGAACAGAAAGACGGATGGGGTTTTCCTCATCCAGAAGGCTACTGGATTCGAGAAGCATCAGCTGTCACATCAATCAGTGGTGGTCAAATCCGCGCTGAAGAGGGCCAAGCGTTCTCAGACCCACGCTTCTGCGCCCCCAGGGAAGGATCATAGGGTAATGGATGCTCTTGGGAGAAAAGTGTTGCAGGGAGCCATGCTCATTGCCCACATTACCTCCTAGCAGCAACTCATGAGCCAATACTCACAGAACCTCTGAAAGCAAGTGCAGGAGGCGGCTGTGCAGCTGCCTCAACAGTAGCAAGACACCTTCATGTCGCTGGTGCATAAGGGCCTGGAGTGCGGAAAGCACGAGGTTCATACAACTAAGATGTTTTCGAGACAGCATCGAGAGTCTTTGCAGTGGGAATCAGCACCCACAGAATGACACGGCTGTGGGCCTCAGATCTCCGACCAGATGTACAGGAAAGACTTGCTGACTTGCCGATTACGGGAGAGAATTTCTTCTGTGAGGGATGCAGTAACCCATTTGCAGGACTACCATGAATTCCCTTCAACAACTCTCCGCCAGCACTTCAGACCCGCCCTCCTCAGCAAGGAGGTTGGCAAGACAGGGTCAGAGAAAGTCCTCCCAACGATGAAGTACTATCCTCTGGCCCTTCGCTCCTGTTGACAGCGAGTGAGCTCCATTGGCCATCCCAGGCAGCAGGGAGCTCCCATGCCCCAGCCGGCACCCCAGTCAAATCCCGGGACAGGGTTTTGACTGGAACGTAGGGAGCATAAGCCAGCCACCTGTAACCGAGACATTGGATCCCCTGGTCGGGGGCAGGCTATGGTTCTTATCGTATTAGTGGCCCAGTATAACCTTGGACCAGTGGGTTCTGCCCATTTTCCATCAAGGGTACCAATTAAATCTATTTTGGTGTCCCTCCAAATTGTCCTCTGTGCCTGTTTTGGGAGCCATTAGTTGCTCCTGGAGGAATTCTGCGCAAAAAATTTTTTTAATTCTGCACACCAAAACTTAAAATTCTGCATTCTTTATATTGGTCAAAATAACATAATATACATGACAGTCGATAATTTAAAATGTAATACAGAAAAATGATTACTTAAAGATGCATAATTTTAAATAAATTGAGCAGAATTTCCCTAGAAGTTCATTGTAAGAGTGTCCCATCCACTTTCTATCCCTCCACCCCTGGCCACTTTGCCCTGTCAGGCACCAACTACTCCACCTGCCAGTATCTCTCCCCTCCACCTCTAGGCTCAACCCCTTCCACTCTATCTCCACTCCCAGAGTTTCACCCCTCTCTCAATAATGCCTCTCACACAGGCTCCCTCTGTCCCTCTCTCTCTCACACACAGGCTCCCTCTCTCTAGTGCACATACACACACACACACATACCCTCATTCAGGCTTCCTCACTCTCTCATACACACACCCTCATACAGGCTCTCTCTCACTCACACACACACATCCCTTCAAATAGGATCCCTCTCTTGCACACCACATCCCCTCAATCAGGGTGCCTCTCTCGCATACACACCTCTCTCGCATACACAGGCTCCCTTTCTCTCTCATGCATACACCCTCACACAGGCTACCTGTACCTCTCTCACACACCCCTTCACACAGGCTCCCTCTGTCACAAATAAGCAGCCTGATAAGTAATCAAAAAAGAAAAAGCAAAAACACCTCTGTGATCAATATCACAAACTAAAAAGAGAGGGAAAAAGGATCAAATGTCCAATTCTATAATTGTACCCCAACACCTAAATTATGTAAAGATCACTTTTTATATGAAAGCAAATGACAATATCATAAATGATCGCTTTATAATTTCAGTCTGCAGCCTCTCGCCGCACAATGGGCCACAAGCCGTGATCAGCCTCTAAAGCAATGAGTTGTATTTAATCATTTATTGTCATATTGCTATGTTTTTCTTATATCTCAAACAAACTTTTTGTATCAAATTCTTAACCAATCATTTCAACCACCAAAAATAATTTTTTCAAACTGACTCTTGAAAAAGTGCTATGATTCCCACCATTAAACTACCTCAACCCCGTTAAAATTCCCACATTGAAACATGTTGGAAAAACGAATACTTAGCCGCTTGGTAAGATGTGGCCAAAAAGGCTCATGAAATGTAATTAAAACTTTGTATTTCAAGATAATCCCGACATGATTCATGTTTCGATTGATCCACAATCTTCTTCAGGGGATTCCCTTAAATTTTCTTTCAAGGCCAATATTCTCCAATCCTTAAAAACAAAATAAGGACAACTCAGATCTACAAACTCACAGGAAAATTCTGATATGCACCACTTGTTCTAAACAGATATCCTAAATGCATGGGGAACTTCTTCATAACTCCAAAAGAGAAAAAGAGACAAAGGGAAGCAAACTCACCCAGACGGCATAACCCGTCTCCTCCAACACCTTCAAAAAATGGCGCCACCGCATCTTAAGAAACAACCCTTGCCTTTACCATTTAAATCTGCCCATCTCTGCATATGTCACCCGACGTCCCGTCCAAAATCCGTTCATTGTAGAACTACTACTCCAGTGATACAAAGGACTAGAAAACGGACCAATCGATTTCTCTGTTTAAGCCCTTGGGGGCTACAGTGTCAAAGTAATGTATCCATTTCTGCTCCCTTCTCAATAGATAATTGTCAAAATCGCCCCCTCTGTTACTAGGTGTCAGTTTTTCAATGACAGCAAACCGCAAAACTTCAAACGAGTGATCCAATTGTAAACAATGTAACACTATTGGTGCCTCAACTCGTTGACGCGTAATAGCGCTCTTATGTTCAATTATCCGCGTTTTCAAACTACGCATAGTTTTGCCAATGTAAAGTAAGGGACACGGACACCACAGTCCATAGATCACACCCTTTGATTGACAATCTGTGTAGGACTTAAAACTGAACCGACCCTTACCAAAATATGGTAAAAATTTCCCGGAGAAAGATTGGCTACAAACACTGCATTTCATGGTGCAAGTGAAACAAACTAAACTTGACAAATTTGTTCGAGATGAAAAAGATTATTCAAAAGGTTCGATTTACTTTTGGATGCGACCGAATTACAAGAAGAATAGCAATCAGAAGTCTAAGACCTTTGAAAGTTCAGAAGCTTCTTCGTCTGAATCGTCAGGCGAGGAAGTTAAGACTTCCAACAATCATTCAAGGAACAGACGAGTCAGATTTCAAGATTCAAAAAACTACAAATCCACGAACCGAGGAGGCAAAACGAACACCGGTCAAGTATTGAGTCATTCAGTTACCCAGTCCCAGTAAGAACGGGATTAAACGAGTCCACGGTTGTCAATCTATCATCGTTGGCTCTTACTAAGACTCAAGTTTCATTGTTAGAGAAGGGCTTATCTTTGTGCCCACTTTGGGTTTAGATTTGTTTGAGATTGAAACATATGTGCATAAATTCATTAGACAATTATGGTTACGGGTGTATTTTTCAAATTCCTCTTTTTCTGGTATTGACACTTCTATAGTAGTTCCTAAATCCAAATGGTGTCCACCTGGACCCATGGATCCATCGATTGCGACTTTTAGAGATCTTGTCATCAAAGAATTACAGTCTTTGAAGAAACATACACATAATGACACTGTATCAAATTTATCTGTTGGTGAACGTCAAGCATTAGTGGACTTGAAATGTGATCCATCGATCATTATTAAATCTGCCGACAAAGGCAGAGCGGTTGTGGTAATGGACGTGGTAGAGTATCAAGAAGAGGTGTTTCGACAGCTTAGTGATTCTGAATATTATTTAAGATTGACAGAAGATCCCACTGCTGAAATCAAGGCAGAGATTGATTCTTTGGTTGAATTGGCAGCACACAGATTTTGGATTACATCTAGAGAACAGAGATTCCTCATGGTAGATTGTCCAAGGATGCCAGTATTATATTTATTACCGAAGATTCATAAATCTCTGAGAAAACCGCCAGGACGACCTATTGTGTCCACCAGAGGCTCATTACTTGAGCCTCTATCAATTTTTGTCGATAAATTTCTTGCCCCTATAGTTAAATTGTTACCTTCTTACGTTCGTGACTCTTCTGATTTGATGATGCAATTAGAAGCTCACACACATTTATTTCCAAACTCTTCTTTAGCACTAGCCACTATAGATGTAGTGTCTCTATATACGAGTATTCCCCAGAGAGAAGCCTTTGAGATAGTTAAACTAAAATTAAATGATGTCACTTCTCGGACCCCGTCAGCTTTTATTACATCACTAGCTGCCATTGCTTTGAAGAAAAACTTTTTTAAGTTTGGGGATGAAATTTTCTTGCAAAGCAAGGGTGTCACGATGGGAGCAACTATGGCTCCTGACATCGCCAATCTCTAAATGGGCGATTTTGAGAACAAATTTCTCTCTGTAAATCCATTTGCCAGTCAGGTTAAATTCTGGCGTTGTTATATAGATCCAGAAACAAAAAGAGAGGGAAAAGGATCAACAGTCCAATCCACAAACCTTCAACTAAATAAAAGCAAATGACAATATCATAAACGATCTTTGCTTTGAAATTTCAATCCGCGGCCTCTCGCCTCGCAATGGGCCGCAAGCCTTAATCAGCTTACAAAGCAGAGTGATATATAATCATCTATCGTCATTTGCTCATATTGGTATTAACCTTTATTGCGATCTCTTACTTTTTACCACTATATCTTTACCAAACTACCCTAAAAAAGGTTTAAATGTGAAAACAAAGAATATACTTCCCACCACACTTAAAAATTGAAAAAAATTTTTAGAAAAAATTTTTGAGAGAGGAATACTTAGCCCATGCTTTGTCAAATCTCTTTTTTCTAAAACATTTTTTCAATTTTTAAGTGTGGTGGGAAGTATATTCTTTGTTTTCACATTTAAACCTTTTTTAGGGTAGTTTGGTAAAGATATAGTGGTAAAAAGTAAGAGATCGCAATAAAGGTTAATACCAATATGAGCAAATGACGATAGATGATTATATATCACTCTGCTTTGTAAGCTGATTAAGGCTTGCGGCCCATTGCGAGGCGAGAGGCCGCGGATTGAAATTTCAAAGCAAAGATCGTTTATGATATTGTCATTTGCTTTTATTTAGTTGAAGGTTTGTGGATTGGACTGTTGATCCTTTTCCCTCTCTTTTTGTATTAGAGAGGTGGTCTGCTTCTTTGTTTGTTGGTTGTTATATAGATGACATACTAATTGTCTGGGAAGGTGAAGAAAGTGTTTTTGGATCTTTCATGATGTGGCTAAATGGATGTGATGTGAATTTGAAATTTACCCATACTTTTGACAAAATTTGTATTTCATATCTTGACATCTTAATTTCCCTGCAGACTACGGGGTTTAGTTTTTCAATGTACCGCAAGCCTACGGATAAAAACACACTGCTCCGTTTTGACAGCTGTCATCCTTATCTTAAATCTAACTTGCCATATGGGCAATTTTTAAGATTAAGGCGATTGTGCTCTAATTTGTCTGACTACAAATTGAAAGCTAGGAGTTTAACTCTTAACTTTCAACAAAGGGGTTATCCCTCGCAACTTATTAAAAAAGCATACAAACGTGCCCGATGGGTAAATCGTGATTTCCTTTTTTTACCATCTCATACCCAACAGGCTTCCAATAGAACCACCTGTGTGCTGCCTTTTTCTCCTCAGATATATAAAGTTCAAAACATTATCAAGAAATTTTGGCATGTTGTGAGTCCACACAAAACTACAGGATACTCCTAGATTTGCCTTTAAACGAGGCAAAAACCTTAGAGATCTTGTTACATGTTCAGATTTTGCTGATGAGAAACCGCGTGATATATTGGAGAACATAGTTGAGAAAGGACATTTCCCCTGTAAAAAATGCAGTGTTTGTAGCCAATCTTTCTCCGGGAAATTTTTACCATATTTTGGTAAGGGTCGGTTCAGTTTTAAGTCCTACACAGATTGTCAATCAAAGGGTGTGATCTATGGACTGTGGTGTCCGTGTCCCTTACTTTACATTGGCAAAACTATGCGTAGTTTGAAAACGCGGATAATTGAACATAAGAGCGCTATTACGCGTCAACGAGTTGAGGCACCAATAGTGTTACATTGTTTACAATTGGATCACTCGTTTGAAGTTTTGCGGTTTGCTGTCATTGAAAAACTGACACCTAGTAACAGAGGGGGCAATTTTGACAATTATCTATTGAGAAGGGAGCAGAAATGGATACATTACTTTGACACTGTAGCCCCCAAGGGCTTAAACAGAGAAATCGATTGGTCCGTTTTCTAGTCCTTTGTATCATGGGAGTAGTAGTTCTACAATGAACGGATTTTGGACGGGATGTCCGGTGACTTATGCAGAGATGGGCAGATTTAAATGGTAAAGGCAAGGGTTGTTTCTTAAGACACGGTGGCGCCATTTTTTGAAGGTGTTGGAGGAGACGGGTTATGCCGTCTGGGTGAGTTTGCTTCCCTTTGTCTCTTTTTCTCTTTTGGAGTTATGAAGAAGTTCCCCATGCATTTAGGATATCTGTTTAGAACAAGTGGTGCATATCAGAATTTTCCTGTGAGTTTGTAGATCTGAGTTGTCCTTATTTTGTTTTTAAGGATTGGAGAATATTGGCCTTGAAAGAAAATTTAAGAGAATCCCCTGAAGAAGATCGTGGATCAATCGAAACATGATTCATGTCGGGATTATCTTGAATACAAAGTTTGAATTACATTTCATGAGCCTTTTTGGCCACATCTTACCAAGCGGCTAAGTATTCGTTTTTCCAACATGTTTCAATGTGGGAATTTTAACGGGGTTGAGGTAGTTAATGGTGGGAATCATAGCACTTTTTCAAGAGTCAGTTTGAAAAAATTATTTTTGGTGGTTGAAATGATTGGTTAAGAATTGGATACAAAATGTTTGTTTGAGATATAAGAAAAACATAGCAATATGACAATAAATGATTAAATACAACTCATTGCTTTAGAGGCTGATCACGGCTTGCGGCCCATTGTGCGGCGAGAGGCTGCAGACTGAAATTATAAAGCGATCATTTATGATATTGTCATTTGCTTTCATATAAAAAGTGATCTTTACATAATTTAGGTGTTGGGGTAGAATTATAGAATTGGACATTTGATCCTTTTTCCCTCTCTTTTTGGTTTGTGACAAATAAGCAGCCTCACATACACACAATCCCTTTTTCACACACACCAGCTCCCAGTCTCTCTCAAACATACACACTCCTTCACAATCTCCTCACATAGACTCCCTCTCTTTGTCACCCACACTTAAGCAACATCACACATTGTCTCTCTCACATCCCCCAGGAGTCTCACACACACCACTACACACACTTTCAACACCCCACACACACACCCTGAACACAGTCCCCACATCCCCCTACAGGGCCGGTGCAAGGGTATTAGGCGCGCTCTAGGTGAACCTTCTGCCTTGTGCCCGCCCCCACCCCTGGTCTCGGCCCCGACTCCTACTTCATTCGCATCTGCTAAGTGTGTGCTTCTCTGGGCCACGAGCAGGTTGGGCGCAACTTGCAGCTTGCCGAATTTCTACTGCTCTTTGCCAAGAGCCAGATAGGCTCTGCTCATGGCCCCACATGTCTGCTCTTCGTGCCCACTGATTTTTGGTGCCCTAGCGACCGCCTTGTTTGCTTAATGGGATGCATAGGCCATGCCCCCCTACAACCCTCCCCCACACCCCTACACACACACACACACACACACCCTCCTACACACACCACCCAACATGTCCCCTCCTACACACACCCCCAACACACACATATATACCTCTTACACATACTCACCCCCCAACACACACACTCCTCCTACACATACTCACCCCCAACACACACCGCCCTACACACATTCACTCTCACCGGGGTCTTCATCTTTATTGCGAGGGGGACATGCTCTGCTCGTGGCACACCGGGGCCTTCATCTTCACCATGAGCGGGTCGCGCTCCACTCGCGACATGCCAGGGGCCTTCATCTTCGCCGCAAGCAGGACGAGCTCCCCTCGCAGCACACCGGAGCCTTCATCTTTGCCATTTTCTGTACAGAATTTTGCAATTCTGCGCAGGGGGGAATTCTGCGTGAATTCTGTGCTCCACAGTAGCGCAGAATTCCTCCATGACTAAATAGTGCATCAGGAGATACTGATAAAGAGAGCTCTCTGTCCTCCTAACGGCCAGAGCAGTCAAACCTGTCCCACCAAAGCAAACGACAGGGATTCTACTCCCGGTACTTCCTGATTCCAGAAAGAACAGGGGGACTCCGTCCTATCCTAGACTTGAGAGTCTTGAACAGGTTTCTAAAAGAGAAAAGTTCAAGATGGTTTCCCCGGGCACCTTGATTCCCTTCTTGCATAAAGGAGACTGGCTATGCTCCCTTGATTTGAAGGATGCGTACACTCACATCGAGATCTTCCCAAATCACAGGAACTATCTCAGATTTGTGGTGGGAAAACAGCACTTCCGGTACTGGGTGTTGCTGTTCGGGAACAGTCAGCCCCACGTGTCTTCACAAAATGCCTGACCATGGTGGGGGTACACCTGTTTTCCCTTACCTGGACAATTGACTGGTCAGGAGTACATCTCAGGCAGGAGCCACTCAGTCCATGCACTTGACCATCCGGGTGATAGAGTCACTAGGGTTCATCATGAACTACCCGAAGTCCCATCTCAGCCCGTCACCTCAATTGGACTTCATAGGAGCTCTGCTGGACACGGCTCAAGCAAAAGCCTTCCTGCTGCGGACCAGAGCGATCACTTTGACTTCCATCGCAGCAAGGATTCAACAGAACCAGCAAGTGTCAGCTCGACATATGTTGAGGCTGTTGGGCCACAAGGCTGCAATCATCCATGTCACTCCCTTGACACGTTTGCACATGCGCAGAGCCCATTGGACCCTGAGGTCGCAGTGGCACAAGGCCATACAGAGCTTCCAGGATCACATTCAAATCACTCCGTTTCTCCGGGACTCTTGTCCTGGCGGCATGTACTCAGATTTGGAACAGGGAGTATCCTTCCAAAGTCCCCCTACCCAAATTGTCCTTACTTACAGATGTGTCCACCCTGGGGTGGGGAGCTAATGTAGAGGGGGGGCCTTTACCCAGGGCTTCTGGTCCGCCCAGGAAGCAGGTTAAGTCAATTTCCTGGTGCTCAGGGCAATCCAGTACGCACTATGAGCTTTCAGAGATTGGCTGTCCAACAAAGTTGTCCTGATCCAAACAGCCAACCAAGTAGGTTTATGATATATCAACAAGCAGGGAGGCACAAGATTGTACCTCCTGTGTCAGGAAGCAGTCCAGATCTGGTCCTGGACCCTTTCTCATGGGTTGGTGCTGAGGGACATGTATCTGGCTGGAACAGAGAATGTGATAACTGGCTAGCTGAGTCATGCCTTCAGACCCCACAACTGGTGTTCGGATTGGGGATAGCAAACCGGATCTTCCGCCTCTGGGAGGAGCCCAGATGTGGATCTGTTCACATCCACCTGCAACAGAAAGGTGACTCAGTTCTGCTCCCTGTACAGAACAGACAGCAAACCAGCCTCTGATGCCTTTGCCCGCCATTGGGGTAAGAGTCTTCTGTACGCATATGCTCCAATTCCTTTAGTGGCGAAGACTCTTTTGAAGCTTCGCAAGGACAGTGGGACTTTGATTCTCAAAGTCCCTCATTGATCGAAACAGATCTGGTTTCCTCTCCGTCGGGAGCTGTCCATTCGGAAACTGATCATTCTGGGGACTTCCCTAGAGCTCATCATGCAAGACTGAGACAGGCTGCATCATCCCAACTTCCAAGCTCTGACGTTCACAATCTGGATGTTGAGAGATTAATTCTGCAACCACTTGATCTTTCTGAGGCTTTCCAGAAAGCCTTCCACTAGAAAGTCCTATGGACTGAAGGTGGAGGAGGTTTTCTGTGTGGTATGAGCAGAAGGTCCTAGATCCATTCTCCTGTCCCACACAAAACTGCTTGATTACTTACTACGCCTTTTGGAGAGTGGCTTAAAAACTAACTCCATTAGAGTTCATCTCAGTGCAATTGGCACATACCACCATGGTGTAGATGGTATGCCCATCTCTGTATAGCCTTTAGTGGTATGTTTCATGCAGGGCCTACTTCAGTTGAAGCCTCCCCTAAGGCCTCCCATTGTGTCTTGGGACCTCAACTTGATGAAAGCTCCTTTTGAGCCGCTGCACTCTTGTGACCTGAAGTACCTGACCTGGAAGGTCATATTTTTGGTGAAGGTCACCTCAGTGCGCAGGGTCAGTGAGCTCCAGGTCTTAGTGACTTATCCACCTTACACTTTTTTTTTCATGACAGGGTGGTCTTGCATACACGCCCTAAGTTCTTGCCTAAGGTAGTGATGGATTTCCATCTTAACCAGTCAATAGTCCTGCCAACATTCTTTTGCAGGCCCTATTTGCACCAAGGCAAGAAAGGCGTGTTTAGTACTGTTAAAAATTATAAAATAATAAAACATAGGGGTTCATGAGAATGGGTAGGTCAATTAGATTCATTGTAAGCCTTCGTGAAAAGCCAAGTTTTTATTTCTTTCTTAAATATCTTTAGGTTTTGTTGTAAACGTAATTCTGTGGGAAGTGAATTCCAGATCTTCGGGCTAGCAATGGATATTGCACGTTTTCTAACTTGCATAAGTTGAGCCAATCGCACTGACGGGATGGTTAGGAGGCCTTTGTTAGCTGATCGTTGGTTTTTTTGTGGTATATGTATTTTTCTTGCCGTATTAAACCAATCTGTTTATTTCTTTTGATGGGAATAGGATGGAAGTTGCCATGGCCAAACACACTATCCAGTTGGCTAGCAGATTGCATCTCTTTCTTTAATGCAAAGGCAGGACTGCATCTTGAGGGTCATGTCAAGGCTCATTCTGTCAGAGCCATGGCATTGTTGGTGGCCCACTTGCGAGCGGTTCCCATGGAGGAGATCTGCAAGGCTACGACATGGAGTTCTCTCCACACATTCACATCTCATTACTGTCTGAGTAAGGATGGTCAACATGACAATAGGTTCGGCCAGGCTGTCCTCAGGAATCTCTTTGAGGTATAGAACCCAACTCTCCCTGCCTCAGGTCCATTATTTGAGTTCAGGCTGTCTCCCCCTCTGTTACCAACAGCACTGTGTTGTTGTGCTCGTTAGCATCTGGTTGGTCCTCTTTTGTGTTGGGGAGCAGCCTGTAGCTAGGGATTCACCCATGTGTGAGGACTACCATCCTGCTTGTCGTAGGAGAAATAGGGTTGCTTACCTATAACAGGTGTACTCCTAGGACAGCAGGATTTTAGTCCTTATGAAACCTACCCGCCACCCCATGGAGTTGGGTTTCTCCTTATATTTTTCATTTTTGTAATTCTGTGTTATAAGACTGAAGAGGGGACCCCATGTGGATGTGTGGTATAGGGCATGCTCAGTGTGCCTAGTCAAAGATCCAGAAACTTTGACATAAGTTTTCCATGCCGATATCCATCCGATGATGTCACCCATGTGTGAGGACTAACATCCTGCTTTCCTAGGAGAACACCTGTTACAGGTAAGCAACTCTGCTTTATCTTATGTTCTAGTTCGTTGACTGATGGATAAATATGTAATTTATATTTGTCTAGGTTGTGAAAATTGCATATTGCCCCACCCTGCTGACGAGGGAAGGGGACAGAATTCGAAACAACGGAAAATTTGGGGGTCTCCAAAACAAAGCACCACCAATGGACAAACTCAGAGGGATGGTTTTTGGAGCACCACTGCCAAAATCTTACCATAATATTTGCGTGCAGATAGGTAAGTTCATTATGTTTGGTCTACAAATCAGTTAATATGGTGTGAAGCACCGAACAAATAATATTTCACAGGACACTAATGTAGAAGCACAATTTGAACCCTTACTTGGTTACTACATGGAGAAAATCAGTTCAAATGAAATCTCACTATGAGAAAAATATAAAGGGCGGATAAAAATCTGAATATCCCCAAATAAAGTTATCCAGCTACCTTTATCCGGATAACTTGTCCTGTAAACAGCCTATTGAATGTTAGCCTCAATGTTTTCATCAAGGACATGCTCACAGTTCATGTGTTCAGGATGTTCTAGCACATTGTAAAGTGTAGACAGATGTTTAATAGGGAAGAACAATTGCATTTTCTTCTCTTCAGTGTGATTTACAGTCCCATATGAAGCTGCCAAGATAGCACTGGCTGAGACTCCATCTTTGTGTTACTTATGCCTGCACTTTGCTTCAGTCTGTGTATGGATGGCTGCAGGCTCAGGTTAGATTATACACATCCTTGTTCAAGGTCACTGGTGCTTACCCTACAGGAGAAGGGTAACTTCAACAGTGTAAAGATATTGTAGATAGTCATCCTCATGAGGTCATGATGTTTCATCTAAATTGTCCTGGAAACTCCATTCAGCTGAGTATAGTTCAATAGTCTGTAGGATTTGAGAGATCCAAACATGTTCTTTGTATTCTGGTGGTAAAATGTGCTGCAACTGTGAGAAAATTATTAGCTGTAAAAGATGGCATGATTGTGATTGAAAGATGAGTGCATATACTATGGATTATAGTTGTCAGACATTTCTTCCAGGAACAGATGCTACTGTAATGACGTGAGTCAGAATGAGAAGGGTAGTGCTCAGCCACATCTTGTGCAGGAAAGGCAGTTTTTATCAGGGAACAAGCAACTGTGTACCGCAGGGCCCTGATGGATCTCTCCCAGTAGAGTTCAGGTAAACTGTTGGAGAGTTTAGCAAATGCGGGACTTCAGGGGCCTGTCCACTGCCGCTTGTGGATGAGCCTGACCCAGTGAGGTTCAGGCGTGCCTCATCTGTGTTTGGTATTCGCTATCGCAGGTTCAAATGTTTTTTTGCAATGTTTCTGATCAAAGATAGTCACTGAGTTGTATTCCATGTCTTGTGGTCTTGGAATGCAGCACTGATCTGTCGAGAGGTCTTAGAAATTATACTTTCTAATAGGAAATCATTGAGTCTGTTCATTAAAATAAATCACATTCAATCAAGTTTTTGTTTGGAGCTGAGGGTGGTGGGTGTTGGCATGGAATGCCCAACAATCAGTTCAGATTAGTGTTTCTAGATGCTAATACTTTACAGGGCTGTGAGCAGTACTTCTGGCCAGGTTAACCCAGTAGTCTTTTATGGTTTTTAGTCAATTTAATTGTAATGATTTAGTTCATCCTTCCAGTTTGGCTAATGAAGTTTGTGTTCCATACCCATAGCAATTGTCATTTGTTTAATTACATTATGAAATTCTTTAATCACTGTCAACACAGAGATTCATTTTAATGAAGAGTATATTCTTTGAGCAATATTAGTAGTCCTGAGTTTTTGGCCTATACATAGAGTTCATTTGCAATTGCACAAAGAAGAGTTCAAATTTGTTCCATTTTATGGAAAAGTAAAAGAGAGTAGGGAGGCAATGGATGACCATACATTATCAGAAAGTTCAAAATCATAAAATACTAAGATAATCAAATTAAAACAGAAATGTAGCAAAATAGGAAACCATTATCATAAGTAATATTCAACATATATGTTTACTTTCCAAGATTTTTATGCCATATAAAAATATTCAGCCAATTGGAATGTATGTCACTTCTTAAAAGAAGTGAGTATCAATAATTATTTATTTTTTTATTTAGTGTTTTTCTATACTGGCATTCGAGATAAAAATCACATCATGCTGGTTTACATTTAACAAGGGGTGTAAAATGATATCAATAAGTTAATAATGTTGAGATGTTTGAGGTTTTTTCAATCTTGGGAAATGATCAGAAATGCATGTGTCTTATTTAATACCACAAGAGGCAGCCCTTGCAAAATACCCACTTGTGCAAAACATACATTGTGAAATACATTTGCATATTGATGATTGTTTATTTAATATACATGTATCTTTTGTTTAAATGCTAGTATTTAAAAATAATGTGAACCCTGCTACTAAACTATATATTTATTCATTTTTCAGCATTGTGCAATCTATTTCTCAATAAGAGCAATTTGTGCATAGATAAATTAAACAAAATGATTGTCAAACTGTCATATTCTATAAATAGAAAAATCCATATATGATGACAAAGGCCAGAGAGATGATTGGCTGCATAGGGAGAGGAATGGTCAGCAGAAAACGGGAGGTAATATTGTTATTGTGCAGGTCCCTGGTGAGACCCCATTTGGAATGTCTGAAGACCATACCTTCCAAAGGATATAAATAAGTTGGAGTCAGTCCAGAGGGTGGCTACTAAAATGATCAGTGGTCTTAGTTCTAAAGCATAAGGGGATAGACTTAAAAATCTAAATATGTACACCCTAGAGCAGGGGTCGGGAACCCATGGCTCGCGAGCCAGATATGGCTCTTTTGAGGGCTGCATCTGGCTCGCAGACAAGTGTCGTCACACTTTCCCGCTGACCCAGCTGCTCCCCGGTCCTCCTCCGCCCGGGCTTAAAATGCTGTCAGCCCGGGCGGAACGCAGCAGGACAGCTGGAGTCAGCGGCACCGGCGTGCTCTCTTCTTCCCGCGCCCCCCCCCCCCCCCCCCCCGCGGCAGGACAGCTGGAGTCAGCGGCACCGGCGTGCTCTCTTCTTCCCGCCCCCGGGGCCCGGAAGAGGAAGTGGAGAGTATCGGGTGCGTGCGCGGCAAGAAGAGGCCACGCTAGTGCGCTTGGCATCGGCCCGAAGAAAAGAAGACTGCAGCGCGGCTCGGAGGAAAATGAAGAGCTTCAACCGCGGCCGATGGGACTCCGCCTCCGCGAGGGCTGAAAATGAAGGAGGTTAGCGCTCGCAGCAGCAGCAGCCTCCTCCCAATGCTAACCTCCTTCATTTTCAGCCCTCGCGGAGGTGGAGTCCCATCATTTTCCTCCGAGCCGCGCTGCAGTCTTCTTTTTGTCAGACCGATGCAGACCACACTAGCGTGGCCTCTTCTTGCTGCGCACGCACCTGATACTCTCCACTTCCTCTTCCGGGCCGCAGGGGGGGCGGGGGCCTGTGTGCGTGCGTGTGTGTGTGTGTGAGTGAGAGATTGCATGTATGTGAATGATTGAGAGCCTGTACATGTGAAAGAGAGTATGTCTGTGATTGAGAGTCTGCCTGTGAGAGAGAGAGAGCGCATGAATGTAAGTTTACCATTGGGAACCTGTATGTGTAAGTTTGTGATTGAAAACCTGTTTGTGTGAAAGAGTATGTGTGTATGATTGAGATCCTTTGTGTGTGAGAGAAATCATGTGTATGTATGATTAAGAGCCTGTGTGTATAAGTAAGAGAGAGCTCATGTGTGTCTGTGTGTGATTGAGAGCTGGTTTAGGTGATGGAGCATGTGAGTATGTGATTGAGAGCCTGTGTTTAAATGAGAGAGAGAGACCATGTGTGTCTGTGTGTGATTGAGAGCTGATTTAGGTGAGGGAGCATGTGAGTATGTGATTGAGAGCCTGTGTGTAAATGAGAGAAAGAGAGGACATGTTTGTAAGCATGTGAATGAGAGTCTGTGTGTGAGAGAAAAAGACAGCATGTATTTATGTGATTGAAAGCCTGTGTGTGTGTGTGTAAGCGTGAAAAGATAGACAGCATGTGTGTAAATGTGTAATTAAGAGCCTATATAAGTGAGAGAGAAAAAACATGTGTATATGTGAGTACTGAGAGCATGTGTGTATAGGTGTGTCAGTGAGAGCCAGTGTGAGAGAGAGCGCTGGTATGTGACTGAGAGAGGAGAAAGTACCAAGCAAACCACCCCACCTCCTGCTAATTCAGAACAATCTCAGGACACCTGGATATCAAACGTTTCCAGGTATGCAGAACAAAAAGATTTTTGTATCCTTATTATTTTTCATTACTGGGTCTTTGTGTCTGCTATTTTGAAATATTTTGTTGGTATCTGGAAATGTTTTATATGAGTTTTTAATTATTGGATATTCCACTCAGCTGTTTCGAAATATGTTCTTTTTGTTAGTACAGTTTTACTGCTGATGATTTTATATTTCTTGATTTGTTTTATAAGGATGGGTGATGTTTCTTTTTTCCTTTGTTACACTGCATACAGAGACTCTGGCTTGTTGCAGTTTCCAATTCAGTTTTTTCTGCATGCTTCTTGTTATGCGTTTTGGTCTCTTTATTCTATGTTAGGTGAGGGACAGCACGTGATTCAGGTGAGGTTTTCTGCTGGCGTGTAGTTTCTGTGTAGGACTCTATAGCAGTCTGACTTGGTCCGTTTTCCTAATAGGAGATGTATTGGTGTCTTAAGGCCTGGTGTAATATTTTCAGAGACTTATTGTACTTTAAAAGTGTGATCTTACATAAAATGCACACATTTACTTGTATTTAGTTTTAAACATATTGTATGGCTCTCATGGAATTACATTTTAAAATATGTGGCGTTTATGGCTCTCTCAGCCAAAAAGGTTCCTGACCCCTGCCCTAGAGGAAAGGCACAATAGAGGAGACATGGAGTAAATCTTTGAGATATTTAAATGATTCTATGTTCCTGAGGCTAGCATCTTTCAATGGAAATGTTCTAAAACAAGGGGTCATGGGATGAGGGTGAAAGGGTTAGATTCAGGAGATGGTGGAGGCAAAAATTGTGTCTGAATTCAAGAAAGCATGAGATAATGGCAGAGGATCTTGAGGGAGTGATGGGACTTGTAAAGGCTAATACATTTAGACAGATGGGCAAACTAGATGGGACATATGGTCATTTTCTGCCATCATGGTGCTATATTTCTGTGTTAGTCTCCACTTAAGTAATTGTGTGCTTTAAGACAATAAATCAACATCAAATACAACAAAGGAATTACCTGAATTAGAAGACTTTAACTCCTAAGTTTCTAAGAACATAAGATATGCCATACTGGGTCAGACCAAGGGTCCATCAAGTGGCCAATCCAAGTCACATGTACCCACACAAATAAATCTCAAGCTACTATTGCTTATTAATTAATAGTTTATGGATTTTTCTTCTAGGAACTTATCCAAACCTTTTTTAAACCCAGTTACACTAATTGCCATAACCACATTCTCTGGCAATGTTTTAAATGACCTACTTACTAACTTGATGGAGTACCCCCTAGTCCTTCTATTATCTGAGAGAGTAAATAACCAATTTTCATTAACTTGTTTGAGTCCTTTCATGATTTTGAAAACCTCTATCATATCCCCCCTCAATTGTCTTTTCTCCCCTAACTTCTTTAGCCTTTCCTCAGAGGGGAGCCATTCCATGCCCCTTATCATTTTGGTCTCCCTTCTCTGCATTTTCTCCAGTGCAACCAAAAGTTGAAATAACGCTGCTGAACATTAAGCAAACAAATTCAAACAATTATCAAACTTTCACATTCAGGAAAAAGATAAAACCGGATATTCTTGAAAAATCAATAAAAAATAAGCTAATTGAGTTCAATCAAGCTAATACCACCACTCCTGGAATAAAATTGTCAATGAAATTGCTGATAACTTAAACCCAGTACAAACAAACAAAATGCTCCAGAATGAACAGAATACCTCAAAACAAAATAAACCATGGTGCAACGAAAAGCGGAGACAAACTAAACAGACACTGAGAAAATAGAAAAAACAATGGCGGAAACACCCATCTGGAAAATCCTTAGTAATATACAGATCTCTTCTAACAAAATACTATGAACAAATCAATAAAGCAAAAAAAAGACTACTATGCAAAACAGATCCATGGGGTAATATTTAACTCCAAATTAATCTTCAAAACCGTCAAAAACCTAATCAAGGACCCATCCTCCTCCTCCATCTTGAGGATAGACAACTTCTCAAAGAATGCCTGCAACAAATATGCCACCTCCTTGCTAGACAAAATAAATAGGCTAAACTCAATTTCCCACTTACACACCAACAAAAGAACATGAGGAAAAACATGGAAATCATACATGGAATACATTCAACATAGTAACCAAACTTGAAATATATCAAATGGTTACCAAATTTAAGCCTATGGTCCACCCACTAGACTCAATTCACACAAGTTCCTTGAAAACAGTACATAACGTAATAACTCCTACAATCGCAACCATAATCAACCACTCACTCACAGAAGGTCTGGTCCCACATGGAGCGAAACAAGCTGTGATCAAACCAATTCTAAAACATAAAGCAGGCAGAACTGACAATTTGGACAGTTATAGACCAATATCCAACTTGCCTTTTATTGTAAAAGTGCTAGCGAAAGCAGTGTTAACGCAACTGGAAAATCACTTAGACAATGATATCCTATACCCAAACCCATTTGGATTCAGAAAAGATTGATCAACAGAAATCCTACTCATATCCGTAATAGATCCTGTGCTACAGGGATTTGACAACGATGAATCCTACATCTTGGTTCTAATAGACTTAACAGCCGCATTCGACATGGTTGACCACACCCTGCTATGCCATCAGTTAAAAAAAATTGGAATAGATGGATGTGTATTCAAATGGCTCTCCTCCTTCCTAGCTGATAGACATTCCAAGTCAAACTGGGCAACCACTTATCTGACAAATTCCCAATCGATACATCTCTGCACTCTCGGCTACACTTTTCAACATTTATATGCTTCCTCTATGTAAACTGCTTGCAGAACTAGGAATCAACTTCTTATACGCCGGTGACATACAGTTTTACATTCCTATAATCAAATCAATTAAAAATACAACATCAACACTCTCAACATACATGAAGGCAATACAGGGAAAGCTATCTCAACTTAAACTAACACTAAACACAAAAAAAATGAAATTGTATGGCTTAGGAGAAACAACGCTATAGTAAATCCACCATCCCTAGACTTAGGTATTTTTCACTTTACACCCTCTGAACAAGTACAGGATCTAGGAATACAGATAGATGAAAACATTATAGTGAAAATGCACATAAACTAATTAAAGCAGGTTACTCCAAGCTGCGAATCCTACATAGGTTACAAACTTTACTAACATTCCAGGACTTCCGAACTGTTCTACAAACACTAATATTCTCAAATATTGATTACTGTAACTCACTATTATTAGGACTACCTTCAGGACTATTAAAACCATTACAGCTTCTACAAAATGCCTCAGCTAGACTTCTATTGGGGACAAGGAAATTTGACCCCATCACCCCATCGCTGATAGATCTACACTGGCTACCAGTATAATCAAGAATCCACTACAAAGTACTATCACTCATTTTCAACATAATCAATGACAGAAACTCCTGCTTATTAGGTGTGAATCTCCAACCATACACACCCCTGTGAACACTAAGATCACAAAACAAAGGGCTATTAACTGTACCTACACCGCAGAGTACTCATCTGAGACAAATAAGAAAATGAATGTTTTCTACAGCTGGCCCCAAGCTATGGAACTCTCTACCTGAGTCGTTACGTCTGACCAGTGAAAGAAAGAGCTTCAAACGTGATGGCTTTTCAAAAATGCGTACGATCTACCGTGTTTCCCCGAAAATAAGACATCCCCCGAAAATAAGACCTCGTAGAGGTTTTGCTAAATTGCTAAATATAAGACCTCCCCCGAAAGTAAGACCTAGCATATAATTCATGTATACAATCGAATTAGCTACGGTATTCCCTCCCAATAAGTAACGCGCGCCCCTGCCGTTTTGCCGCGCGTTTAACCTGCTAACTTACCGTCTACCCTTACCCCTGCGTTAGAGGTAAGGGTAGGCGGCAAACTTTCCCCCAGCCCCCGCTCACCTGCCCTGGCCACGTCCATGGGTGCTAGTCTCCGGGGCAGCCCCAGTCCTCTCCCCTCCTCCCGAAGCAACGAAAGCGAAAAAAAACGGAAAAAAAAAAAAAGTTGCAAGAGAGAGAGGGGAGAGAGGTCGGGCAATCCTACGCTCGGGACTGCCAGTCCTCTCCCCTCCTCCCGAAGCAAGGCGCGAAAAGCAGCCTTGCTCCGGGAGGAGGAGAGAAGACTGGCAGTGTACGGTAAAGCAACGAAGTGACTTACTTTTTTCACAGCCCTCCTCCGTAGACAGATCGCGGCTCCCCTGCCTCCCGGCGAAGATGGATGCCTGCATGGGCGAAAGCGGCCCCTGTGCGTGCGATACGCATTGAGCGGCCCAATCGCACGCACAGGGGCCGCTTTCACCCGTGCAGGCATCCATCTTCGCCGGGAGGCAGGGGAGCCACGATCTGTCTCCGGAGGAGGGCTGTGAAAAAAGTAAGTCACTTCGTTGCTTTACAGTACACTGCCAGTCCTCTCCCCTCCTCCCGGAGCAAGGCTGCTTTTTGCGCCTTGCTTCGGGAGGAGGAGAGAGGACTGGCAATCCCGAGCATACCGTAGGATTGCCTGTCCTCTCTCCCCTCTCTCTCTTGCAACTTTTATTTTTTTCACTTTTTTGCTTTTTTTTTTCCGCTTTTCGCGCCTTGCTTCGGGAGGAGAGGAGAGAGGACTGGCAATCCCGAGCATACCGTAGGATTGCCTGTCCTCTCTCCCCTCTCTCTCTTGCAACTTTTATTTTTTTCACTTTTTCGCTTTTTTTTTTTTTTTCCGCTTTCGTTGCTTGCTTCGGGAGGAGAGGAGAGAGGACTGGCAATCCCAAGCATAGGAGAACTGTCCACTTCCTGGTACCTGTCATTTGAAATGACATTTGAAATGACAGATACCGGTACCAGCGTGTTCGTGAAGCGTTAGGCCAGCGCACCTAGGATACTGTATAGCGCTCTATACAGTAACATGGGTTGCGTGGGCCTAACGCTTCACGGACGCTTCTTACCGTAGACGCAGCTTGCATTTTTTAAAATTACTGTATAAAGAGCGTCACTCTTCTTTTTCAGTCAATCTGTGATTCTGTGAGCATGCAAGCCCAAAAGGGAAGAGAATGCAAGTATTGTTTTGTTTTGTTCAGCAACTGCCCTATATATTGGTGATATAATTGGACATCTAGATTAATAAAATCTCATACAAATTGCTATAAGAAGGAAGGAATCAAATTAATCAGATTTGTCTGAGTTTCCTTTCTTCTGCATTCTCTCAAAGATCAACAAATGAATGGAGAAGAATGGATGGAAATGGACAATGTGCTCAATGCCCCGTTCTCTCAGGATTCAGTAACATCAGTGGTCATTTTATAGGTTTGAGTCAGCAGCAGCCTCCACCTTTCAGTTTTTCCCAATGGAGCAAAGGAAGCAAGTTAAAAATGATCCCAGCAGGCAGAAGTAGTTGAATACAGGCACTGAGGCAGGGAGAGCAGGCCCTCGAGGAGCGAGTTCATTTTTTCGTTCAACAATATACCGGTATGTGAATTCTTCTTCATGGAAAAATAAGACATCCCCTGAAAATAAGGCCTAGTGCATCTTTGGTAGCAAAAATTAATATAAGACACTGTCTTATTTTCGGGGAAACAGGGTAACGTAAAATAACAAATGCCAGAAAATATATGGACATTGGCTGATGAAAGAATGACATTAAGAGATGTAAAGAGTACTAAGACAACTCAGTGACGATTTTAATAATCTAGTTAACATGCTTTGATATGCTGACCTAAAATGTGAATATTGCTTTTGTAAACATTGTGATCTTCTTTTGGAACGACGGTATCTAAAATTTCTAAATAAATAAAATATATCTTTTTTGAGATGCGATGACCAGAATTGCACCACATTATTCAAGATGCGGTCTTAACATGGAGCAATACAGAGGCATTATGACATCCACTGTTTTATTCGTCATTTCCTTCCTAATAACTCCTAACAATCTGTTTGCTTTTTGACCGCCAGAGCACAATGAGCCAACAATTTCAATGTATTATCCACTATGACGCCGAGATCTCTTTTCTGGGTGGTAACTCCTAAGATAGAACCTAACATCATATAACTACAGCAAGGGTTATTTTTACCTATATGCCTCACCTTGCACTCATCCACATTCAATTTCATCTGCCATTTGGAAGCCCAATCTTGTAGTCTCACAAGGTCCTCCTGCAATTTATCACAATCTGCTTGAGATTTAACTACTCTGCATAATTTTAACTCATCGGTAAATTTGATCACCTCATTCGTGCTCCTTTCCAGATCATTTATAAATATATTAAAAAGCACCAGTCCAAGTACAGATCCCTGAGGCACTCCACTGTTTACCTTTTTCCAGTATGAAATCAGACCATTTGATCCTTCTCTCTGTTTCTTGTCTTTTAACCAGTTTGCAAGCCACAAAAGGACATCGCCTCCTAGCCCATGACTTTTTAGTTTTCTTAGAAGCCGCTCATGCAGGACTTTGTTGAATGCCTTCTGAAAATCCAAATACACCACATTTACCAGTTCACCTTTGTTCACATGTTTATTTACCCCTTCAAAAAATGTAGGAGATTTGTGAGGCAAGACTTCCCTTGGGCAGATTTACGCGAGCAGGGCATTTTAAATCCGCCCGATAGAAAGACATGGTTTAATGGAACAAAGTCAGCATGGCTTTACCCAGGGCAAGTCTTGCCTCACAAATCTGCTTCACTTTTTTGAAGGAGTTAATAAACATGTGGATAAAGGTGAACCGGTAGATATAGTATACTTGGATTTTCAGAAGGCGTTTGACAAAGTTCCTCATGAGAGGCTTCTAGGAAAAGTAAAAAGTCATGGGATAGGTGGCAATGTCCTTTCGTGGATTGCAAACTGGCTAAAAGACAGGAAACAGAGAGTAGGATTAAATGGGCAATTTTCATAGTGGGAGTGGACAGTGGAGTGCCTCAGGGATCTGTATTGGGACCCTTACTTTTCAATATATTTATAAATGATCTGGAAAGAAATATGATGAGTCAGATAATCAAATTTGCAGATGACACAAAATTGTTCAGAGTAGTTAAATCACAAGCAGATTGTGATAAATTACAGGAAGACCTTGTGAGACTAGAAAATTGGGCATCCAAATGGCAGATGAAATTTAATGTGGAGAAGTGCAAAGTGATGCATATAGGGAAAAATAACCCATGCTATAATTACACAATGTTGGGTTCCATATTAGGTGCTGCAACCCAAGAAAGAGATCTAGGTGTCATAGTGGATAACACATTGAAATCGTCGGTACAGTGTGCTGCGGCAGTCAAAAAAGCAAACAGAATGTTGGGAATTATTAGAAAGGGAATGGTGAATAAAACGGAAAATGTCATAATGCCTCTGTATCGCTCCATGGTGAGACCGCACCTTGAATACTGTGTACAATTCTGGTCGCCGCATCTCAAAAAAGATATAATTGCGATGGAGAAGGTACAGAGAAGGGCTACCAAAATGATAAGGGGAATGGAACAGCTCCCCTATGAGGAAAGACTAAAGAGGTTAGGACTTTTCAGCTTGGAGAAGAGACGACTGAGGGGGGGATATGATAGAGGTGTTTAAAATCATGAGAGGTCTAGAACGGGTAGATGTGAATCGGTTATTTACTCTTTCGGATAGTAGAAAGACTAGGGGGCACTCCATGAAGTTAGCATGGGGCACATTTAAAACTAATCGGAGAAAGTTCTTTTTTACTCAACGCACAATTAAACTCTGGAATTTGTTGCCAGAGGATGTGGTTAGTGCAGTTAGTATAACTGTGTTTAAAAAAGGATTGGATAAGTTCTTGGAGGAGAAGTCCATTACCTGCTATTAAGTTCACTTAGAGAATAGCCACTGCCATTAGCAATGGTAACATGAAATAGACTTAGTTTTTGGGTACTTGCCAGGTTCTTATGGCCTGGATTGGCCACTGTTAGAAACAGGATGCTGGGCTTGATGGACCCTTGGTCTGACCCAGTATGGCATGTTCTTATGTTCTTAATTGTTCATTTAGTCTCTTGCAGGATCTTTATCCTGTCCGACTCTATGGCATCCCGGACATAAAGCCACCCCCCTGCCACCAAGTTACTGCTCTCTATCATTGCGATAGAATTTTTACTTTGATATAGCACTATCCCATTGGTTATCCTCTTTCTACTATGTCTCTGAGATGCTAGTTGTCTGTGTCATTTACTGCTATATACTCTCTCTCCCATCTTACTTCTTAGACTTCTGGCGTTAGCATGCAAACATTTCAAAGTGTGTGTTTTGTTTGTATTAACATTCTACTTTTCAGTTGACAGGGATAAATGGAATCTTTTAGCTCAGATGAGTTTTTAATTGTAGGTACGTGGACTACTTTTCTTATTATTGGAACCTCTCTGTTGGGGTGCCCTAACTCAGTGCTTCTCAACCGGTGTGTCGCAACACACTAGTGTGTCGCCAAACACCATCAGGTGTGTCGTGTCTCCCAGTGTCCCACTGCTCATTGCACTTCCCTTCTCCCTTTTTCCAGCCCCTGCGGGCCAATTAGAAGCCTCCTTTCTTCCTACCCCCATTGCCCAGTGGGAAGCCGCCTTCATTCTGCCTGCCCCCACGCAGGCCAATCGGAAACCTCCTCCCTTCTACCTACCAGTGGGAGTAGGAAGAAGGGAGAAAGCCTTTGATTGGCCGGTGAGGCAGGCATCACCTAGCCCAGGGGTGGGATGGGAGAAATAGCAGTTTCGAACTCCAACGAAGCAAGGCCGTCACAGCCCATGGTGGCGAAGAGGAAACCCGACGCCGACGAAGCAAGGCCGCCACAGTCCATGGCGGCAAAGAGGAAACCCGACCCCGACCGAGGCTACCACGGGAGCCCATCCCCGTGGTGGCAAAGAGGAAACCCGATGCCGACGAAGCAAGGCCGCCACAGCCCGTAGCAGGGAAGAGGAAACCTGACCCCAAACGAGGCCACCACGGGAGCCCATTCCCATGGTGGCGCAAAAAGAAGGCCTGCCGGAATAAAGCCGCGGCAGACCTGGAGCCCATCCCTGCAGTGAAGAAAGAATACGTTTTTGGTGAGAGCGGGTATGTCTGCATGTGAATGAGTGCCTGGGTGAGAGCTGGTGTATCTGTGTGTGAATGAGTGCCTGGGTGAGAGTTGGTGTGTCTGTGTGTGAATGGATGCATGGGTGAAGGCTGGTGTGAATGGGTGCTTGGGTGAGAGCTTATGTGTGTGGGTATGAATGGAAGCCTGGGTGAGAGCAGGTATGAATGGGTGCTTGGGTGAGAGCCTGAGTGAGAGCAGGTGCTTGGGTGAGAGCCTGGGTGTCAGTGTATGAATGGATGCATGGGTGAAGGCTGGTGTGAATGGGTGCTTGGGTGAGAACTTGTGTGTGTGGGTGTGAATGGAAGCCTGGGTGAGAGCAGGTGTGAATGGGTGCTTGGGTGAGAGCTGGTGTGTCTGTGTGTGAATGGATGCATGGGTGAAGGCTGGTGTGAATGGGTGCTTGGGTGAGAACTTGTGTGTTTGGGTGTGAATGGAAGCCTGGGTGAGAGCAGGTGTGAATGGGTGCTTGGGTGAGAGTCTGGGTGAGAGCAGGTGTGAATGGGTGCTTGGGTGAGAGCTTGTATGTGTGGGTGTGAATGGAAGCCTGGGTGAGAGTTGGTGTGAATGGGTGCTTGGGTGAGAGCTTGTGTGTGTGGGGGGGTGTGAATGAATGCATGAGTTAGAGCTTGTGTCTGTGGGTATGAATGGATGCATGGGTGAGAGCTTGTGTGTGTGGGTGTGAATGGAAGCCTGGGTAAGAGCTGGTGTGAATGGGTGCTAGAGCATTTGTGTGTGATCGAGAGCTTGTATATGAGACCATGTGTGTGATTGAGAGACTGGTCAGGAAGATGACTGGTGTGAGAGAGACAGAGACTGGTCGTGGGGTCTAATTGGAGGGTTGTGTGTGTGTGTGTGTGAGTGACTGGTTGTGGGCACTAAGGAAGAGGACTGTGAGGACAGAGCTTCAGCAGCCCTTGCTGCTTCTGGTGAGTGCTATTGGCCTGGAAGGGAAAGGAGTAGGAGAGTTGCTGGAGAGGGTAAGTAAAGGTGGCTTTTTTAATTTATTTTTCTTGATTGACTGCCATTTTAATTATTGGGTATTATGCGATGTCTGCTGTTTTGAAATATTTTATTGATATTTGGACATGTTTTAATAATTGTTATGAGTTTTTAATTGTTGGATATTATTTTGTTCAGCAGCTGTTTTGTAACATTTTTAGTATTGCTTTACAATTATTTCTGTGTGGGGCTCTGTAGCAGCTTGGCTTATTCTGTTTTCCCAATAGGAAATGTATTCGTGTTTAGGGCCTGGTTTAATAGTTGTATTTCTTAGATAGGATTATTACTTTTTTTATTTATTTAAAGGGGGTTTTTTTTACCAACATTTGTAGGTACATCGTTTTAGTGTGTTCCATAATACAGGTGTAACTTTGTGCGGGTTAGTTTGTGTGCATTATTGCAAATCCTGTTAGGTACTATATTTCTCTTTCCATTTCTCCAGGTTCGCACTGCATGCAGAGTGGCCTTTTTGGTTTTCCATTCCAGTTTCTGTCTCCATATTTATAATTTGTGGTTTTTCTGTACTTGGTGAAGGGTGTGTGACCAAGGTGAGGTATTTAACTAGCATGTAGGCATTTGTATCAATCTTATTTGTTGTGTTTTCTCAATAGGATATGCATTAGTGGTAGATTACTTTCTTTTCATAAGGAAGGCTATTTTACCTGGTAGTAAAAGGAGTTTGTTTTGCTTTTACTGGGATGGCATCAGAACCAGAATATCTTTTTTGTATGGCGAGTTGTACAGGGTAATGCCCTAGATCTGCTCTGCACTCATTGCTGGGGGTTAAGGGGATTCCTGTGGATGCAGAGTGCATGTTTACATTTAGCCCCGTGATGGTCACATGTTCAGTGTTGCAGAAAAGCAGGACAAAAGAAAGGATCGGTGTGGTAAGGGATTCTTTAATGGAAAATGACTGACTCTAGGCAAGTTTCACTCATAACTGAGCTGCCTCAGGGGCTACTGTGAAAAATAATACAATAATAAAATGACAATAACTTAAAAAACACACTTATATAAAAATTTTGGACAAGCTTGAATATGTGTAAATACATATAAAATGTCAAAGGACATACAAAATCCTAAAAAAATAAGTGTGAAAACAATCAATTAACTATAAGTAATATATACATAGAAATAAATACAAAAATAATATCTCTTTAATATGCACGCGGTAAAACATCAATGCTTGCAAGTAAATAGATAGAAAATATATGTGCCTAATAAATCAGTGGACGTGAATACAATTGAATGAAAAGACCATTAGTGTGGGTACCTGTTCCAATGTGAATTTCTCATATAACACAGTTTGTTATATTGATACCACAAATTGATCAAAATCCTGTATGGGAGGGAGAACAGAACAACTTGATGTAATCCTTGAATGTACATACTCTATTGTGATAAAGTAAAGCTCATATATTAGAATAATTATACTAGCTATTTTTTTGTGATAAAAATCTTGGATAAAAGATAGATACAAAACTTTAAAATTGAAAAAATGATGCATACATGTCTAAAATTAGGATAATATAAAATCTTAATGAATAATGAAAGCATATGAAAGTATTGTGACACAAGAAAAGTTGTGCTCAGTGATACAATGTTAATACCCAAGTCACTTGCTGCTCCACATACAAAGTTACCTTAATATTTGTGTGCATTCAAACAATTTGAAAGAGTCCATTGTTCATAGAATCTCTCACAAAACCTGTTAAACAAAATGTAATGAACAGAGTCAGGTGCACGGACTGCAAAAAGCGATACGATGGGAGATTCTCATCAGAATTGTATAAAAAACAAATATCCTCCATGCGATCATGGAGGAAGAAATATTTTTGAATGCAATTCAGTTTAAAATTTGTACCTCACTAACTTCACAAATGATTGGCCACTGTTGGAGGCAGGGTGCTGGGCTTGATGGGCCCTTGGTCTGACCCAGTGTGGCATCCCACATCCTTGCACAGATACTGCACACCCAGAGGCAGAGAGATAAACAGAGAAACACCACACCCAAACATGTTCCATACTTTCTCATAGACAGATAAGCCACATCCATCCACATAGATACACAACAGTTAGAAAGACTAAGACACCACACAACCAGGTAGACACACACAACCCATACCCAAACAGACCACTAGACAGAGAGACACAGGCAGACAGGCCCAAGTAGAAACACAGCACACCCAAATGGCCACCGCTATATCACCCTACGCAGAGAAATACACATTACAACAGACAGACCATATGTCACATTACATCCAGTTAATGACACACTAAGGGGCAAATACATAAAACCATGCCCAGACACAGAGAGAGCTACCACATTACATCAGTCACATAGAAAAATGTAGACACCCCATAACCAGACACACCATATGCAAATAGATCACATTACAGTCACAGACATCCCGTACTCAGACAATCCAAAGAGAAACACTTCATACCACCATTTTTCCCGTAGATAAGCAGCATGAATTAGCCATGCTGTCTGGGATGTCCTCCAGGCGGGTAGGTGGCAGAGCTCTCTTAGAACACAGAGTCTTTCAGTGTAATGTGCCTGCTTGAATCCCTCCCCTGCTTCCCCCATCCTCCTTAGTCCGTTTTTTCTTCCGCACACCTAACTGAATGCGGAGCTCTTCTCCTCAGCGGAACACTTCTCTGAAGTAAAAAAAAAAAAGTTTCCTGGCGTGTAGCCAGATGGACTCAGAACGAATGGGTATAGTATCCGCGTGCTAGCAGTTGGAGACGGATCTGACGTCAGCACGGGGTATATATAGCCCCACAGGAAGCGTAGCAACTTAGTAATTTCCGTCTCCAAAGCAGTTTGGAGTGCCTGCACGCTTGCTGAGCGTGTTTTCCAAATCTACTTTCTATTTTCTACTTTCTACTTACTACAACTTCTACAGCATCAAGCCCCGCACTCCTGCGGTGATACCCTACAGTCCCTCCCCCAGTAGAGTTTCCCGGGGTGATTTCCGTGATCCCCCGGAGGTTTAAGTCCTCGGTCCGGTGGCCAAATCGCGGCAGGGACACAGCCCCCGGGCGAGGTTCGGGTGAGGCTTACGAGGCACCTCGGTCCCGGCGTGGACGAGGCAGCAGGTGCATATCCTCAAACGCGGCGGTGAAGGTACTTGCCCTCTCCCCCCGCAGCCGGAGACTGCCCGGGTTCCAGCCGGGAAGCGCCGAGGATCAGGTAAGGCGTACATCTCTTATTTCTGGTCTCCGAGGAACAGAGGATCGGCGGCGTGGCACGCCGTGGAGGGCGCCATTTTTGTGGGCCTAGTTCAGGTATTGAGCGCCCGTAATAGGCGCGGCTCTATTCCTCCTTGTGCGCATATTGCCTTATTGCTGAGCATATTGAATGCCACTGAGCGTGTATTGCTAACCACCTATCGCTGAGCGCATATTAAATGCCATTGAGTGTGTATTGCTAACCGCATATTGCTGAGTGCCTATTGAATGCCATTGAGCGTGTATTGCTAACCGCATATTGCTGAGAGCCTATTGAATGCCATTGAGCGTGTATTGCTAACGGCTTATTGCTGAGTGCCTATTGAATGCCATTTAGCGTGTATTACTAACCGCTTCCTGCTAAGAGCCTATTGCATACCATTGAGCGTGTATTGCTAGACGCTTATTGCTGAGAGCCTATTACCTGCCATTGAGCGTGTATTGCTACCTGCATATTGCTGAGAGCATATTGCATCCAATTGAGCTGCTTTCATGGCCGCCTATTGCCGAGAACGTATTGCATATTATTATTTTTGTGCACCTATTGTATTAAGCGCATATTGCTGCCACATATTATTATTTTTGTGCGCCTATTGTATTAAGCGCATATTGCTGCCGCATATTATTATTATTGTGCGCCTGTTGTATTAAGCGCATATTGCTGCCGCATATTATTATTATTGTGCGCCTGTTGTATTAAGCACATATTGCTGCCGCATATTATTATTATTGTGCGCCTGTTCTATTAAGCATATATTATTGCCGCTTCTCATTCAGCGCATAGTTTTCCATGGAACAGAACGCCTCAGCGTCTTCCGCGGCGGCGCCGCCTGCCTCAGGCATTAAAGCCCTTGGCCTCTGCTCTGCCTGCCAGCTTAGAGCCACGCACAGTGAAGAGCCAGACTCCCTATGTGCCCAATGTGAGGAGGCCGTGGGACCCTCGGGCCAGGACCAGTCTCAGCCAAGATTTGCTGACAGTTCCCCAGGGGCTACCCCGGATTTAGCGGGCAGTCTCGACCAATCGGGAATCCCGGGGGATCTTGTACCCCGGCGATTAGAGGCTGCTTCCATTTCCTGGGTGGATCTCTTTAAGGGGATTCATGCCTTTGTACAGATGCAGACGGCTTCCCGTCCAGGCCCTGCTGTCCCTGTTGTACCTGCGGTGGCTGCGACTGCGGCGGCTGCTGCGGCTGCCGCTGCGGTGGCGGCTCCTGCGGATCCTGTTCCTGGACCCTCACGCCCTTATCATGAGCGGGTCCTCCCGCCGCTGGACAGTCCAGATCAGTCAGACGAGGAGGTTTCACCGGATGAGTCCGAACTCCCGGACGAGGGGGAACTTCCCCCAGGGATTGAGCCATATAGAACCATGAGGCGGTTCTTCCCTAAGGAGGATCTCTCCGACCTAGTGTCTCAGTGTCTGGCGGAGTTGGATGTTACAGGTCCCAGCGCTACGGTACCCTCTGCGCAGAACCCCGTGCTGGAAGGTCTTCGTCCTACAGCCCGCCATTTTCCATTCTTGCAAGCGGCACAACAACTGATAGATTTAGAATGGGCAGCACCAGCAGCTTCCTTTAAAGGGGGCCGGGCCCTGACGGGCATGTACCAATTGGCACCAGCTATTCAGGACCTGCTGGCGTGCTCTCAGGTGGATGCCTTGATTAGCGCTGTGGTCAAGCGCACTACCATTCCAGTTGAAGGGGGGACGGCCCTCAAGGAGCCTCATGACCGGCGACTGGACGCCATTCTGAAACAGACCTTTGAGGTGGCAGCTCTATCTTTGCGGATCGCGACCTGCTGCACAGTGGTGACGCGTGCCTGTTTGTCACAGGTTAGGAACAACGCTCCAGCAGCTGACATGGAGTCAGCTCTTTCGTTCCTTACGGATGCTGCATCAGACCTGGTCCGGACAACAGCTAAGGGGATCTCATCCTCCGTAGCCGCTAGGAGGCAGCTCTGGATCCGGAGATAGTCAGCTGATGCACCTTCAAAGACATGCCTCACCAGATTGCCCTTTAAGGGCTCTTTCCTCTTTGGCAGTGACCTTGATAAACTGGCCAGCACATGGGGCGCTTCTCCAGTACCTCGACTGCCGGAAGACCGGGTCGGAAGGAATCAGCGCGCCTTTCCAAGGACCTCCAGGGGTAGAAGCTCTCAGCGCTTCATTCCCTACAGGAGTCGCTACCAGGCACCTCGTCCTCAGGCCAGGAAACAGTCCTTTCGGACCAAGCAGCGCAAGAGGGGAGCAGGCCCGGGCTCCGGTCCCGGCCGCGCCTCACAATGAGAGTCTGCCGATCCATCTGGGGGACGGAGCCATAGGGGGCAGGTTAACTCTCTTCTACCCCAGATGGGTCGAGATTACGTCGGACCAGTGGGTCCTCGCCATCATCCGAGAGGGGTATTATCTGGATTTTCATCATCTCCCTCCGGACAAGTTTATGGAATCTTCCTGTCCCACACACAAGAAGGCAGCATTGGAAGCTACCCTGGCGAGGCTCCTGTCCTTGAAAGCCATCATCCCAGTACCTGCCTGGGAAGTGAATTCTGGACACTATTCCATTTATTTCATGGTACCCAAGAAAGGGGGCACCTTTCGGCCCGTACTGGACCTCAAGTCGGTCAATCGATACTTAAGGGTCCCGAGGTTTCGCATGGAAACTCTGCGTTCCGTCAAGACCGCAGTACAGCCAGGAGAGTTCCTCATGGCATTAGACCTGTCAGAAGCCTACCTGCATATCCCGATCCATCCGGATCATCAGCGCTACCTACGCTTCAAGGTTCTAGGACACCACTTCCAGATTCGGGCTCTGCCCTTCGGGTTGGCCACGTCACCGCGGACCTTCACCAAGGTGGTCGTAGTGGTAGCAGCGGCACTCAGGCAGGAAGGAATTCTGGTCCATCCCTATCTAGACGACTGGCTGATCAGGGCGAAATCTCGAGAGGAGAGCCTTCGGACAACCGACAGAGTGATCGCCCTTCTGGAAAGCTTGGGCTGGGTAATCAACCTCAGCAAGAGCTGCCTACAGCCTTCCCAGTCACTGGAATACCTGGGAGTACAGTTCGACACCCGGGCAGACACAGTCAGTCTCACTGCCAAGAGAAAGTTGAAACTTCAGCAGCTATCCAGTATTTGATGGGAGCCAGTCGGCCCATAGCTTGGGATTATCTGCAGGTTCTTGGTCTCATGGCATCCACCCTGGAAGTGGTACCTTGGGCGAGGGCCCATATGAGACCTCTACAACACTCCCTGCTCTCTCGCTGGAGCCCCCGTCTACGGAACTTTCCACGCACCTTCATCTACCAGCCAGAGGGCAGACCCAGTTGCAGTGGTGGTTGCAGTCCAACCACATGAGCAGGGGGTCGAAGATGTCATCACCCACGTGGACTTTGCTCACCACAGATGCCAGCCTGAGTGGCTGGGGAGCACACTGCGAAGAACTCACCGCACAAGGGCGGTGGAACAGAGAAGAGTCAGCGTGGAACATCAACCGTCTAGAGGCCCGGGCAGTCCGATTGGCATGCCTTCGATTTGCTCACAGACTGAAGAACAGAGCAGTCAGAGTGATGTACGACAACGTCACCACGGTGGCATACATCAACCGTCAGGGCGGAACCAGAAGCCGTCAAGTATCTCTGGAGATCACCCCACTGATGGCTTGGGCAGAGGCGAATCTGCAGGACATCTCTGCCGTCCATATTGCCGGGAAGGACAATACCACGGCAGACTTCCTCAGCAGAGAAAGCCTAAATCCGGGAGAGTGGCAGCTGTCACCCACAGCCTTCCAGATGATTGTGGATCACTGGGGGATTCCGGACATGGATCTACTGGCGGACAAGTCCAACGCTCAAGTACCCAGATACTTCAGCCGCAAGCGCGACCCGTTCTCATACGGAATCGATGCCCTGGTTCAGCCATGGCCTCCAGGGACTCTGCTATACACCTTTCCTCCGTGGCCTCTGCTGGGCGCCATCATCCACAAGATTCAGAAGCACCGGGGCCTAGTTCTTCTAGTGGCACCAGACTGGCCAAGAAGACCCTGGTACGCGGACATGAGAAGACTACTGGCAGGGGAACCTCTTCCCCTGCCTCCTCTCCGGGACCTTCTACGTCATGGTCCCATCCTCCACGAGGATCCCGCTCAATTCTCTCTTACGGTCTGGCCATTGAGAGGGCTAGACTGAAGAAAAGAGGTTACTCAGAGCCCGTGGTAGATACGCTCCTCCGAGCTCGCAAGTTTTCCACATCCCTCACCTACGTAAGGATCTGGAGAGTATTTGAAGCATGGTGCGACACTCATGGCTCCAATCCACATGCGACTACAATCCCTATTGTGTTGGATTTCCTGCAAGATGGACTTCAGAAGGGTCTCTCCCTCAGCTCCATCAAGGTTCAGGTGGCTGCGCTGTCTTGCTATGGTCCCAGGAGGGATGGCAAGACCATTGCCAAGCACCCAGATGTTTCTCGTTTCCTGAAAGGAGTCAAGCATATTCGTCTGCCACTGAAGTGGCCTGTGCCCTTATGGAACCTCAATCTTGTTTTGGATTTCCTCGCGGGATCCACCTTCAGACCCCTTCGGGGCCTGTCTCTCAGTTCTCTTACCTTGAAGGTGGTATTCCTATTGGCGGTGTGTTCCGCACGCCGCGTCTCAGAGCTACAAGCACTGTCCTGCCGGGATCCCTTTCTGAAAATCACTCCAGAGGCTATCCATCTTCTCACGGTTCCCTCCTTTCTCCCTAAAGTGGTCTCACAGTTCCACCTTAACCAAACTATATCCTTGCCTACCACGGCGGGTTTGAAGAAATCTGAAGAAGGGCGTTTGCTGCGCCATCTCGACATAGGCAGACTACTGCCCAGATATCTGGAAATGACACAAGAAGTACTAAGGACGGACCACCTGTTCGTCCTGCACAGCGGGAAATGACAAGGGGAAGCGACCTCTCGGCCCACCATCGCCCGCTGGATTAAAGAAGTCATCAGAGCAGCTTACGTGGAGGCGGGGAAGTCTCCGCCTCTACAAGTCAAGGCTCATTCTACCAGAGCACAAGCGGCATCCTGGGCAGAATCCAGGATGCTGTCGCCTGCAGAAATCTGTAAAGCGGCGACGTGGTCCTCCCTCCATACCTTTTCCAGGTTCTACCGTCTGGATGTCCAGGCCAGGGAGGACTCGGCCTTTGCGAGGGCGGTACTACATGGTCCTCAGGCAGCCTCCCGCCCAGGCTGAGAGTAAAGCTTTTGTACATCCCATTTGTTCTGAGTCCATCTGGCTACACGCCAGGAAATGTTGAGATTACTTACTGATAATCTCCTTTTCCTTAGTGTAGACAGATGGACTCAGCATCCCGCCCAGCTGCCTGCGCACATGGGTTTCACCGATTTAAGGTACGCCATGTCATCTGTTTCCATAAGAGCGTACACTCTACCAGGTGTTCACGCCTTCCGGTTGGAAATGCTGGCGGTCTCCAGCTACTGTCAATCGGTCAGGGGAATCCTGTTTTCACTATTTCACTGAGCGTCAGTACACACATCCATAACAGCTTTTGCAAGGAAGATTACTAAGTTGCTGCGCTTCCTGTGGGGGTATATATACACCCGTGCTGACGTCAGATCCGTCTCCAACTGCTAGCACGAGCATACTATACCCATTTGTTCTGAGTCCATCTGTCTACACTAAGGAAAAGGAGATTATCAGGTAAGTAATCTCAACATTTGTGGTTATAGAGTTCAAGTTTTTCCTGATGTATCTCACATTACCCAACTTCGTAGGAAACGGTCTTTGCAACTTAGACAGAGAGATTAGTTATGATAAGAATAATTTTGTGTTTGTGCACCCATCTCATCTTGAAACTTTCAACAGAGATAAATCTGATGTGTAATGAAATATACAGGTAGACATATTATCCCTTACAAGAATTTTCTTTGTTTTCTTTCCTTTTTATTTTGAAGGTCCCCTAAATAATATAGACTAGATCAAGAATAGGACATGATTTATTGTGTATTCTTGATTGTTTTGCCTGTGATTTTCTTTCTTTCTTTCTTTCTTTTTTTTTACTTATATAAATGAAAAGCTTAATAAACAGAAAATTTAAAAAGAAATCATCATACATGTGGCAAAAGACTGGATAGCCCCATTTTGCTGCTGGGCTTCTGTTTGCAACTTATTTTGTTGAACTGATAAACTCTTAAAGGCTGGTAAGGCATAGATATGTTTCTATTTAATGGTTGCTAAATGTGATTAGGGTTTTTCAATTTATTTGATGTCTTTTAAAATCTACGGTTTTTAAATTTGAAAACTGGGTGATTAATATTAATGAATGACGAGCAACAGGACTAAAATTTAGTCAAACACTAAAAATCAGGATTAATTTAATACTATTTTAAGTGACTGATTGACTTATTTGAAGACTTTCCTCCTAGTAGGGGTGATTATCTAGATACCCAAAAAATGAGACTGATGGGTAGGAGGATGAGAATCTAACTAGTAATTAGATGCCCAGGAACAAGTACTCTCACCTTCTCAGATCAAGTAAGTGACTTTTGCAAACTCATAGTTCAAACACCAGCAAAGAAATATGATCTTTTACTAGCTCAGAGAATCAAAGATTATTTTCCCACAACACAAACATTTCTATCACTGGAAAACAAATACCAACCTTAAAATTAGCAAATAATTCTAGCATTGGAAATCAAATACTGTCCCTTACTAGCTCAGAGAATCAGTCTGTTTCCCACTATACAGTATAGAATGAAAGATTTTTCTTTTACCATGAGGTACTCAAAACGTGTTTGTTAGAAATGTATTAGCTAATATATGGAATGTAAATGACATTGCTTGTTACAATTTTAGCCCACATTCTTGCTTTCCTATTACATCTTCCAGTGGTTTTATGATTTAATTTATTCTTTTATTTTTCTTTGTGTAGATCTCCTTCAGCAGTATAGATCAGCAGTTATCAAAGCCAATAATGTGAAACAGGAACTTGATCTGCAATTGGAGAACCTTAATACTCCAGAGATGAAGCAGAAGAAACTGGAACTAGATGACCAGGAGAGAAATCTCAAACTAATAGAGCAGAAATTAGGTATGTTCAATTGGCTTCTTGCCAAAACCCATATAGATCTCTGAGGGAAAAATCAGTTAGTGCAATCCAAATGAAATAATGTGTATTATGTTCATAAAATACTAGCAAAGACAGAGCAAAATGTTTTTAGATGTATGTGTGTAGATATAAATACACATATACATATAGATACATATCTTCTTTTGGTAGTAACATCCCGCCCTGCATTTGCTCAATCTTTCATAATTCAATAATTTCAAGAGCATACTGCTGTCAATAACAATATGCATCTCACAATAGTGAGATCATTAAAGTAGTTTTGGATCAGAGTAGCTACACCTTATTAAGCAATGAACAAATTAAGCATAATACACTATATTGCACAGTCAATATTTCTGAGAGAGTACAAATATGAATGCACTATAATTGCACATCATTAGAGAGAGTACAAAGGCGAATGACAAAGGAAAGGATCAAGTAACACAAATCATACTTTGTAAAATGAATTTAAAACACATATTCATGGAAGAAGTGATGTCTCCCGGGCAAGATGGACGCTTGAGTCCATAGCTCCTTCTCCCTTCCTCACAGATTTATAATTTTCATCACACTGAAGCAACTAATTAAGGCTCTCTGGAGGTCAACCTTTTTCTCATCGTGACACACCTGATGAAAAATGCTCACATGTGTGACACACCGCGCACAACAATCCACAGCTAAACTAAAAAAAAAAAAGCCTCCGTATTGCTTTTATTGTTAAGAATGACATAAGGGAAAGATAAAAGTACTCTCTCTGAACAGAAATTATTTTTTGTACATGAATTCTCTGTCCCCCATGGGGCCACCAACTTTTTTCTTCTGCTGTCACTTTCGGTTCTGGCAAGGGAAGATAGAATCAGTTATCACTAGCCTGGAAGAGACAGAGAATTGCCATTTCTTGCTGGGGTCCAGCAGGAATGGAGAACAAGAGCTGTGTCCTACTGGGTCCAGTGGGTGAAGAAGTCTGTCTTAAGAGCTTTGGGCACCCTCCCCTCCCACACAATAAAAAATTATGCATTTATAATAGATTTTATATTAAAAAAATGACATTAAAAGTACAATCTAAGGAAAAAAAAATCACTTACAGCATATATATTATATTTACATGCACTGTTGTGGTGTCAACCATAAAACCCTGCAAAAAAGTTAAAAAAAAAAAAGACACTTGGAACCCATATGGTATTAGGCCTATTTATTGTAAGGTGTTCATTGTGGGCTTAACAATCAGAAAGTCATGAGTAAAAGAATTACAACAATAATATATTGTAAAACCTCCATACTAAAACAACACTCGCTGCCAGCATGCAAAAGATAACAATCCTCCTTATGAAAAATTAGAAGGGCTAATATTACACCAGGCCTTAAAATACCAATACACCTCATATTAGGGAACTAGAACAAGCCAAGCTACTGTAGATCCCTACACAGAAACTACACGCTGACAGAATACCTCACCTCTGTCATACTTGCAGAATTTATTAGTTAGTTAGTTAATACCAATTTCTATTCCATTAATTCCAACATGTTCAAAACGGATTACAAAAAACATACACATTTAAATTGATTTATAAAATAAAACAAATTTTCATAAAATAAAAATAGCAATAAAGCATATAAATCTAATCTTAAACTTGATTAAACAAAGCTGTAGACACAGGTCCTCATAAAATACAGAATAAAAAGAGAAAACTGTAAGTATGAATAGAAATATACAGACAAACTGAACTGGAAACCACATCAGTAACTCCCAACACTTAACTCATAAAAATCTTCCAAACACCAATAAAACATTTCAAAACAGCAGACACAAAAATCCAATAATTAAAACTACTCTCCATACCTGGGAACTTTTAATTTCATCGTGCCCTGAGTTGTCTTGGATTAGCAAGAGGAGAGAGGGATTGTTGCTCAAACTTTGTGTCTCTCATAAATGCACATACTGTCTCCCTCAATCTCACATGCTCAGTTTCACACATACACACAGGCTGTCTCTCACTCGCTCTTGTTCAGTCTTGTGCGCACACATACACATTCAGTCTCCCTCTCATTTTCACATGTTCAGCCTCACACAGGCAAGCACTCAGAGGCTCTCACTCTCTTGTGCTCGGACTCTCACAGGTACACACACATTCTGGCTGTTTCTCACTCTCAGATGCTCAGTTTCACAAAGGCAAACACACCCACAGGTTCTCTCTCCTTCTCACATGCTCAGTCTCACACAAGCTGTCTCTCACTGATGTGCACAGTCTCACTGAGGCACGCACAGTCTCACTGAGGCACACACAGTCACTCACTCTCATGTACTCAGTCATACACAGGGTGTCTCCATGCTCAATCTCACACAGACACACATACTGGCGCTCTCTCATAGGCATGCTAACACTCTCACATGTTCAGTCTCACTCACTATTTCTCTCCTCCCGCAAGCACAAGTAACAGCAGCAACAGCTTTGAAGCTTCAGCCTGTCCTCCTTCAGCCCCTCTGGCCAATGGGACTCGTTCTCTTACTTGGGGCAGTGGGGCTAATGCTGTGATTTTTCAAATTTGGCTTGCACTGCTCCTTCTCTTGCTCCCACGCAGGTCTACCTCACTTCCTTTTCCGGGCCATGCCTATAGGGCCATACTACCCACCCAAGTGCCCCCCACCCCCACATGTTCTTTCTAGATGGCCAATTAGTGCTGCAATCGGTTCTGCTGTTAGCATTTTCAAGCCCGGACGGAGGAGAAGATCTCTGCATTCTGCTGGAGCAGAGGAGGGGGAGGGAAGATTAGCCGCATCAGCAGAAGACCAGGAAGTGCAGTATTCTTGCTGCGGAGGGTGTGACACACCAGCTTGTGCTTTGCAATACAGTGGTGTGTCGTGACACTGGTTAAGAATCGCTGTGTTAAATGATTGAAGGGTTAAAGGGCTACTTAGGGAAAATAAGGCCATCATGGGAAGACTAAATGAATTATTTGCTTCAGTATTTACTAATGAGGATGTTGAGGAGATACCCGTTCTGGAGATGGTTTTCAAGGGTGATTATTCAAATGAACTGAACCAAATCACGGTGAACCTGGAAGATGTAGTAGGCCAGATGGACAAACTAAAGAGTAGCATATCATTTGGATCACTTGATTTATATCCCAGAGTTATGAAAAAATTAAAAAATAAAATTTCAGACCTATTACTAGTAATTTGTAACCTATCATTAAAATTGTCCATTAAACCTAAAGACTGGAAGGTGGCCAGTGTAATCCCGATATTTAAAGAGGGCTCAGGGGAGATCACATGGGGCATTGCAAGGAGAGGATGTGATTCCTTCTCCCTCTGCACCAGGCCTTTTTAATCGGACCCCATCCATTCCCGGAACGGCGCTAGAGTGCCTGAGCTTTCACTATCCAGCAGGCACTGACATTGGGCTGTGTTTTGGCTGGCATGTCCACCCGGGTGGTCCGCAAGGAGAAAGAAAAAGGGAAGGATCGACAGAAGTCAGTTGCATCTCCAGGCATGGCCGCAGTCATTGAGTATTCTAAGTCCCCTGTCGCGCCCATTGCGGACATTAAGGTGCGCGGTATTAGAAGCCCTGGGACCCAAACTTCAAAACCTCTCCTCTAAAATTACTGATCTCTCAGCGAATATGGGGAAATTTGAGAGCAGATTTCAGGAGATTGAATCCCGCGTTTCAGACACGCAAGATGGCCTCCGCACGGCCCAATCCTAGATCGGAGAATTACAGAAGACTGTGGCCAGACAGGCAGCCCGGCTCGAGGATCTTGAGAATAGATCACGCAGGTCTAACCTGCGCTTTATTGGGCTGCCTGAGATGATAGAGGAGAAATTTCTAGCCCCGAAGTTGGAGGCCTGGTTGGAAAAGGACCTGGCCATCTCGAGTGCGCATGGTCGGCTGCGCATAGAGAGAGCTCACTGTTTGGGCCCACGAAATTCCAACGCGACCAGGCCCCGAGTGGTGGTGGCAAAGATCTTCAATTACGCACACAAACAAGAAATTTTACAGGCTGCGTGGGGGAAAAAAGACCTTACCTTTGAGAATGCCAGAATCTTGATATTTCAGGACTTTTCAGCGGCCGTGTCTGCTCAGCAGCGGCTAATGGCGCCGCTATGCACCCAATTAATTGCACAGGGTATTTGGGTCACATTGATTTTTCCGGCAAGACTACGAGTCGTCCTGCCGACGGGGGTGAAGTGGTGCGACACAGCTGAGGAAGCCCGTCTCCTGTTAGCAGAGAAAGGAACGCAGCCGGAGATTGCTCCGATTGAGCGGGAATAGGTCTAATTTTGTTGAACACGTGGCTGTTTGGGGCATCTCGAGCTGTAATTCCGGTGCCCGAAGATCTCCGTGTCAGTGGATGGTAGAGATGGTGGGGAAATCCCTTCTTCTCAGGGGCTGATGATTTTCTGGACTGGACAAAACGCGATTTGACTTTGCAAATGCCTAAGGACTCTCTCATTATTTTTTGGAAGACACGCTGTTAACTTGTGAAGGATCTTGTGGGGAGCGGGGAAGATCAGCTGCCCGGAACAAATTCGTGTTCAGGCTCTCCTTTGTTACCATGTTTTATTATAGCGCTGAGTTTTGGGTTTTTTTTTATTTTTATCTTACTTTATTCATCCTTTCTTTTTCTTTTTTCTTCTTCCCTCTTCCCTTTTTGTTCTTTCTCTTGGCTGTTTTTTTCACACTTTCTGTTCAGTTGGGGGATTTTTGACGCTCTTATGCAGGCCATGTGACTTAGCTTAACAGATTTCATTTTAGCTAGTGGCCTGCATAGATATCGAGTCCACGATGTGTTTCCCCTGGCTCACGAGTCTATACACATGTGGACTGCCTTTGGGAAGGAGTTCTAGTTATTTGGAGTCACGGGCCCCGGGGGCAAACTCGGGTGTGGCGTCAGTAGATTTTGGTAAGCCCCTCTAAATTGTTCGAATGTTCTTGGATGAACCATGCTGTTTTGAGAGTTGGTTTCACTTTGGCGGTTTGTCCTGTTCTCAGTGCCTGGGACGGAGTGGTCTGTGTTGTTTTTTGCCATTTGTAGTAAGAGGTGGCTCCTTCCAGGGGATGGGGGAGGGGTAGATGGGGTCCGGGGGCAGGGTAAGGGGGTTAATATAGGGCCAGTGATCTCGATCTTCATTTAAGATCAGACATATATGAGTGGGGAAGATTTAGGGAGGCAGGGGGGGGGAGGGGAGGGGGATGGGACTGGGTTTCAGACCGGGAGTTTTCATTGTTGTTATCTTCTGTCTGTTCATGTTATCAGTGGTAAGGTTGGGGTGGAATCGGGGAGTTACCTGGCAAGCAGTGGGAGATCTTGGCTGGGAGGGTCTCTACTGCAGTATAATCCAATTATGGTTTATCATTACATTTTGTACATTACAAGGTCTCTAGTTCAGTCACTAATGTAATTACGTGGAACGTCTGTGGAATCAATTCGCCTGTTAAACTTAAAAAAAATTTTATCTTTATTGAAAAGATGGAAGGCTCATGTGGCTTTTCTGCAAGAGATACACCTGACCGATCTAAAGCATTCCAAATTGGGTCGCCTCTGGGGGGGGAGACATTTACTATGCTTCTGCTACCACAAAATCTGCAGGAGTGGCTATTCTGATCCAGCGGGCTATGGCCTTCACTTTACATAAAGAAATCAAAGATCCCTTGGGAAGATATCTCATTTTGATAGCAGAAATTTTTAACACTAAGGTTGTTCTATGTAATGTATATGCCCACAATACGTACACTCCCAGTTTTTTTATGTAAACACAATTTTTATTGAGTGATCCACATACACAATATGAAATGTCACTAGCATCATATAAACAGGCTTGAAACATCATACAGTATCGGTTTCATATACCATTGAACAATTAGGAAACACTCCACATTTTTCCCCCTCCTTAGTAACTATTTCATTGGCTAGGTATATCATTGGAGCTACCCTTAAGGAGTACACATGTCGCAAACATACCAAGAGAGGCTGCACTCTGATACCTCTCCCGACCCTACAAATTTACCAATAGTAATGGGTTAACCCCCGTGGACAGAGAGTGATTGGAACTCCATGAGTTTCCCCATCTCCCCCCAAAACCCTCCCTCTCCCTTCCCTCTAATCCCCATAACCCCAAGGTGCCTCCCCTTTCCCCCCCCCCCCCAGGCCTGGCCATCAACCAAGGAGAACAATCATCTATGTTATAGTTAGCGCATAACATCAAAGAGTGTGGGTTCATTGCTCATCCAAATAGGCAAGCATCAAGCGTTGAGTACCAAGCTACGAGCACGATGTGGCAAAGCCTGCACATATATCTCCCAGGTCTCCAAGAAAGTTCTTCGATGTGCTGGAGCCAATTTAGAGGTGAGATTGTCCATGTGCATCATTCGTTGGAAGTGGTTACGCCAAGTCCAATAAGATGGTGCCGATACCTCCAACCAGTTAAGTAAAATTACTTTCTCTCCAACCAACCAGGCCTTTTTAACCAAAGTTCGAGTTCCCACTTTTCGTACGACCGACTGGGGAATGCAATCAAATAAAATCAGTTGCGGGGTAACTTGAAAACTTATTTTCAGGAGGCGCTGTAGATAATTAACAATTTCCTAGCGTGTAGCAGATGGACTCAGAACAAGTGGGTATAGTGTGCTCGTGCTAGCAGTTGGAGACGGATCTGACGTCAGCACGGGTACATATACCCCCACAGGAAGTGAAGCAACTCAGTAATTTCGTCTCCAAAGCAGTTTGGAGCGCCTGCACGCTCGCTGAGCGTGTTTTCTAATACTACTTTCTACTTTACCAAATTTCTCAGAAGACGAGCCCCGCAATCCTGCAGTGATACCCTCGGGTCCCTCCCCCAGTTGAGTTTCCGAGGTGATTTCCGCGATCCCTCGGAGGTCTACGCCTCGGTCCGGTGGCCGAATCGCAGCAGGCATCTAGCCCCCGAGCGAGAAGGGCTCGGGCCTGGCTGAGAGGTGCCTCGGTCCCAGCGTGGACTTAGCCCCGAGCGAGACGAGTTTGGCGGCTTAGAGGCAGCAGGTGCACTTCCTCAAGCGCGGCGGTGAAGGTATTTCCCCTCTTCCCCCCGCAGCCGGAGACCGCCCGGGTTCCAGCCGGGAAGCGCCGAGGATCAGGTAAGGCGTACATCTCTTACTTTTTGGTCTCCGAGGTACGAGGATCGGCGGCGTGGCCTGCATGCGGCACGCCGTGGAGGTCGCCATTTTGTCTGCCTTGTTCAGGTATTGAGCGCCCATGGATAGGCGCCTGTTGATGGGCGCACAACGCAGCATATAGATTGCTAAGCGTATGTTTTTGAGCGCATATTGTATATTATTGAGCGCATATTGCTGAACGCATATTATTGAGCGCATATTGTATATTATTGAGCGCATATTACTGAACGCATATTATTGAGCACATATTGTATATTATTGCGCGCATATTGCTGAACGCATATTATTGAGCGCATATTGTATATTGCGCGCATATTGCTGAACGCATATTATTGAGCGCATATTGTATATTATTGAGCGCATATTGCTGAACGCAGATTATTGAGCGCATATTGTATACTGTTGAGCGCATATTGCTGACCGCATAAGCGCCGCGCCCTGCATTCGCAAGACGCGATGGAACACTTACACCCTCCGGCGTCTCCAGAGGCAGCACCTCCTGATTCCAGCGTGAAAGCGCTTGGCCTGTGCTCAGCGTGCCAGCTTAGAGCCACGCAGAGCGAGGAGCCAGACTCCCTTTGTGCCCAATGTGAGGAGGCCGTGGGAGCCTTGGGCCAGGACCAGTCTCAACTGAGGTTTGCCGACAGTTCCCCAGGGGCCACCCCGGATCTAGCAGGCCGTCTTGAACAGCCAGGAATCCCAGGGGACCTGGTACCCCGACGGCTAGAGACCGCTTCCATTTCATGGCTGGATTTATTTAAGGGGATCCACGCCTTTGTACAGATGCAGTCTGCTTCCCGTCCAGGCCCTGCTGCTGCTCCGGCTGACCCTGCCCCCGGACCTTCTTGCAGGAAGACCTTGTGAGACTGGAAAATTGGGCATCCAAATGGCAGATGAAATTTAATGTGGATAAGTGCAAGGTGATGCATATAGGGAAAAATAACCCATGCTATAATTACACAATGTTTGGTTCCATATTAGGTGCTACAACCCAAGAAAGAGATCTAGGTGTCATAGTGGATAACACATTGAAATCGTCGGTACAGTGTGCTGCGGCAGTCAAAAAAGCAAACAGAATGTTGGGAATTATTAGAAAAGGAATGGTGAATAAAACGGAAAATGTCATAATGCCTCTGTATCGCTCCATGGTGAGACCGCACCTTGAATACTGTGTACAATTCTGGTCGCCGCATCTCAAAAAAAATATAATTGCGATGGAGAAGGTACAGAGAAGGGCTGCCAAAATGATAAGGGGAATGGAACAACTCCCCTATGAGGAAAGACTAAAGAGGTTAGGACTTTTCAGCTTGGAGAAGAGACGACTGAGGGGGGATATGATAGAGGTGTTTAAAATCATGAGAGGTCTAGAACGGGTAGATGTGAATCGGTTATTTACTCTTTTGGATAGTAGAAAGACTAGGGGGCACTCCATGAAGTTAGCTTGGGGCACATTTAAAACTAATCGGAGAAAGTTCTTTTTTACTCAATGCACAATTAAACTCTGGAATTTGTTGCCAGAGAATGTGGTTCGTGCAGTTAGTATAGCTGTGTTTAAAAAAGGATTGGATAAGTTCTTGGAGGAGAAATCCATTACCTGCTATTAAGTTCACTTAGAGAATAGCCACTGCCATTAGCAATGGTTACATGGAATAGACTTAGTTTTTGGGTACTTGCCAGGTTCTTATGGCCTGGATTGGCCACTGTTGGAAACAGGATGCTGGGCTTGATAGACCCTTGGTCTGACCCAGTATGGCATTTTCTTATTTATTTATTTATTTATTTATAGTTTTTTATATACCGCCGCACATCAGAGATATCACGTCGGTGTACAGTGAACAGGAACTTACGCTGGAGCGTTATACATTTAACGAGAGTTAGTATATAAGTATTTGAACATAAAACAAGTAGAAGCAATTAACAACAGAACAAACATTTAGGTGTAACTTAACTGAACTGAGTTAAACAGAACTAGGGAATATATTATGTTCTTATGTTCCCTTATCGCGGGCACCCGCCTCCGGGCAGTCCGGCTCATGCAGACCCTGATGTCTCGGAGGACGAGTCCGGACCCCCCGAGGAGGGGGAACTTCCCTCGGGGATAGAGCCATATCGAACTATGAGGCGGTTCTTTCCCAAGGAAGATCTCTCCGACCTGGTTTATCAGTGCCTGACGGAGTTGGCTATTCCAGGCCCCAGCACCATGGAGGCATCTACGCAGAACCCCCTGCTGGAGGGTCTTCGTCCCACAGCCCGCCATTTCCCCTTCCTGCAAGCGGCGCAACAGCTGATCGATTTGGTATGCGCCGGAGGCCTCATTCAAAGGGGGTCGGGCCCTGTCTGGCATGTACCCCCTGGACCCGGCAATCAAGGATATGCTGGCGTGCCCTAAGGTGGACGCCTTGGTTAGCGCTGTGGTCAAGCGCACTACCATTCCAGTGGAGGGGGGGGCGGCCCTCAAGGAGGCTCATGACCAATGCCTGGACGCCATCCTGAAACAAACCTTTGAGGTGGCAGCTCTGTCTCTGCGAATCGCAACCTGCTGCACAGTGGTGACGCGTTCCTGTTTGTCACAGGTCAGGAACAATGCTCCGGCAGCGGACATGGAGTCAGCTCTCTCGTTCCTCACGGATGCCGCCTCCGACCTCGTCCGTACGACAGCCAAGGGGATCTCATCCTCCGTAGCTGCCAGGAGGCAGCTCTGGATACGGAATTGGTCAGCCGATGCTCCTTCTAAGACACGTCTCACTAGAATGCCGTTCAAGGGTTCTCTCCTGTTCGGCAGCGACCTCGATAAACTGGCCAGCACATGGGGCGCCTCTCCAGTACCTCGAGGAACCAGCGCGCCTTTCCGAGGCCCTCCAGAGGTAGAAGCTCCCAACGCTTCACTCCCTATAGGAGTCGCTACCAGGCACCTCGTCCTCAGGCCAGGAACCAGTCCTTTCGGACCAAGCAGCACAAGAGGGGAGCCGGCTCGGGTTCGGGTCCCGGCCGCACCCCACAATGAGAATCAGCCGATCCATCCGGGGGACGAAGCCATAGGGGGCAGGTTAACGCTCTTCTACCCCAGATGGGTCGAGATTACGTCAGACCAGTGGGTCCTCGCCATCATCCGGGAGGGGTATTATCTGGACTTCCATCACATCCCTCCAGACAGGTTTATGGAATCTCCGTGTCCAAACCACAAGAAGGCAGCATTGGAAGCTACCCTGGCGAGGCTCCTGTCCTTGAAAGCCATAATCCCAGTACCTGCATGGGAAATGGATTCTGGGCACTATTTCATTTATTTCATGGTACCCGAGAAAGAGGGCACTTTCCGGCCCGTATTGGACCTCAAGTCAGTCAACCGATACTTAAGGGTCCCGAGGTTTCGCATGGAAACTCTGCGCTCAGTCAAGACCGCAGTACAGCCAGGGGAATTCTTCACGGCCTTAGACTTGTCAGAAGCCTACCTGCATATCCCGATCCATCGGGATCATCAGCGCTACCTACGCTTCAAGGTTCTGGGACGACACTTCCAATTCTGCGCTTTGCTCTTCGGGTTAGCCACGGCGCCGCAGACCTTCACCAAGGTGATCGTAGTGGTAGCAGCAGCGCTCAGAAGGGAAGGAATTCTTGTCCATCCCTACCTAGACGATTGGCTGATCAGGGCGAAATCACGAGAGGAGAGCCATCGGGCAACCAACAGAGTGATCTCCCTTCTGGAAAGCCTGGGATGGGTAGTCAACCTAAACAAGAGCTGCCTACAGCCTTCCCAATCACTGGAATACCTGGGAGTACAGTTCGACACTCAGGCAGACAAAGTCAGCCTCACCACCAAGAGAAGGTTAAAACTCCAGACGCGTCTCCGGTCCTTGATGGGAGCCAGCCGGCCCATAGCTTGGGATTATCTGCAGGTCCTCGGTCTCATGGCATCCACCCTGGAAGTGGTACCCTGGGCGAGGGCACATATGAGACCACTACAACACTCCCTCCTCTCTCGATGGAGCCCACACTTCCGGAATTACTCTGTGCATCTACCTCTACCAGCCAGAGTGCGGACCCAGCTACGGTGGTGGTTGCAGTCCGACCACACGAGCAGGGGGTCGAAGATGTCCTCCCCCACATGGACTCTGCTCACCACAGATGCCAGCCTGAGCGGATGGGGAGCACACTGCGAAGAACTCACCGCCCAAGGGCGGTGGAACAGAGAAGAGTCAGGGTGGAACATCCACCATCTAGAGGCACGGGCAGTCCAGTTAGCCTGCCTGAGATTTGCTCACAGACTGCGGAACAGACCAGTCAGAGTGTTGTCCGACAACGCCACCACGGTGGCATACATCAACCGACAGGGCGGAATCAGAAGCCAACAGGTGTCCCTAGAGATAGCCCCGCTGATGGCTTGGGCAGAGGCGACTCTCCAGGACATCTCCGCCGTCCACATTGCCGGAAGGGACAACACCACGGCAGACTTCCTCAGCAGGGAAAGCCTAAATCCGGGAGAATGGCAGCTGTCCCCCACAGCCTTCCAGATGATTGTGGATCAGTGGGGGATTCCGGACATGGACCTACTAGCGGACAGGTCCAATGCTCAAGTACCCAGATACTTCAGCCGCAAGCGAGATCCGTTCTCTCACGGGATCGACGCCCTGGTTCAGCCATGGCCTCCAAGGACCCTGCTATACGCCTTTCCTCCGTGGCCCCTGCTGGGCGCCCTTATACACAAGATTCAGAGGCACAGAGGCCTAGTTCTTCTAGTGGCACCAGACTGGCCAAGAAGACCCTGGTACGCGGACATGAGAAGACTACTGACAGGGGAGCCCCTTCCCCTGCCTCCTCTCAGGGACCTGCTACGTCAAGGTCCCATCCTCCACAAGGATCCGGCTCAATTCTCTCTTACGGTCTGGCCATTGAGAGGTCTAGACTGAAGAAAAGAGGTTACTCGGAGCCGGTGATAGATACACTCCTCCGAGCGCGCAAGTTCTCCACATCCCTCACCTACATAAGGATCTGGAGAGTATTTGAAGCCTGGTGCGACACTCATGGCACCAATCCACATGCGACCACAATCCCTATTGTTCTGGATTTCCTGCAGGATGGGCTTCAGAAGGGTCTCTTCCTAAGCTCCATCAAAGTTCAGGTGGCTGCGCTGTCTTGCTACGGTCCCAGGAGGGATGGCAAGACCATTGCCACGCACCCAGATGTTTCCCGTTTCCTGAAAGGAGTCAAGCACATTCGTCCGCCACTGAAGTGGCCAGTACCTCTGTGGAACCTCAACATAGTTTTGGATTTCCTCGCGGGATCCACCTTCAGACCCCTCCGGGGCCTGTCTCTCCGTTCTCTATCTTTGAAGATGGTGTTCTTGCTGGCAGTGTGTTCCGCACGCCGCATCTCAGAGCTAGAAGCGCTGTCCTGCCGAGATTCCTTTCTCAGAATCACTCCTGAGGCCATTCATCTTCGCATGGTTCCCTCCTTCTTGCCTAAAGTAGTCTCACAATTTCACCTCAACCAAACCATATCCTTGCCAACCACGGCGGGTTTGAAGAAATCAGAAGAAGGGAGTTTACTACGCCATCTCGACATCAGCAGATTGCTGCCCAGGTACCTGGAAATGACAGAAGCAGTACGAAAGACGGACCATCTGTTCATCCTTCACAGCGGGAAGAAACAAGGGGAAGCGGCCTCACGGCCCACCATCGCCCGCTGGATCAAAGAAGTTATCAGAGCGGCCTACATAGAGGCCGGGAAGTCACCACCTCTGCAGGTCAAGGCTCATTCCACCAGAGCGCAGAGCGGCCTCTTGGGCGGAATCTAGGATGCTGTCGCCCGCAGAGATATGTAAGGCGGCGACATGGTCCTCCCTCCATATCTTTTCCAGATTTTACCGTCTGGATGTCCAGGCTAGGGAGGACACAGCATTTGCGAGGGCAGTCCTACGCGGTCCTCAGGCAGCCTCCCGCCCAGTTCGGGAGTAGTTTTTGTACATCCCACTTGTTCTGAGTCCATCTGCTACACGCTAGGAAATGTTGAGATTACTTACCTGATAATCTCCTTTTCCTTAGTGTATGCAGATGGACTCACCATCCCGCCCGGCTGCCAGTATACATGGGCTTCACCAATTCAAGGTCAGGTATGTCATTTCTTACACGAGAGCGTCCCCTCTACCAGGTGTCGACGCCTTCCGGTTGGGAACGCTGGCGGTCTCCAGCTACTATCAATCGGTCAGGGGAATCCTGTTTCACTAATTCATTGATCGGTCAGTACACATATATCCATAACAACTTTTGCAAGGAAGATTACTGAGTTGCTTCACTTCCTGTGGGGGTATATGTACCCGTGCTGACGTCAGATCCATCTCCAACTGCTAGCATGAGCACACTATACCCACTTGTTCTGAGTCCATCTGCATACACTAAGGAAAAGGAGATTATCAGGTAAGTAATCTCAACATTTCTGCCAAAACTGCTGGATAAGGGGACATGCCCAGAATGCGTGTGACAAAGTGCAAGGTGACAACGAGGGCATGTGGAATCTGTTATGAGCCGTGCTCTCCAACCTGCGGGGAGACAAAAGCCCTCCTCAGAAATGTATATTGCATTTCCCGCAAATACATATTTTCAGTGGATCGTTTTAAATTCCCCATACATGCAGAAAAATTTGCCACCGTAACCGTGAACACGCCATCCTTGGCCCAACGCTCCACTGAGGTCTCATATGTGCCCTGTGACATGCCCCGATGTAGCGTCCTATAATATGTCGAAAGAGACAATGGTCGCTCCCTTCCCAATTGAAAAAAGGATTCTATCGCCGCTAAATGTAGGGAACTCTGAGTACCGATCCTCAGGGATAATATATAAAGTCTAATTTGGATATACCCAAATAACTGGGCCTGTGTCAAACCATACAAGCGTTGTATTATGGAGAACGGCATTATTAACCCATCTGGATCCACCAAATGCCCCAAGTGAGTAATACCTTTCGAGGCCCACCCCCGTAGGCTGCTATCATGAGATCCTGGCAAAAACTCAGGATTGCCTTGTACTGGAAGGAGGTAAGGGCTACACCGGGGCAGTCCCAACTTCTTAGTAAGGTATTGCCAAGATTTCCGAAACGGGGCAATCAGTGGGTTCTGAGAGATCTCAGCGGCATCTCTTTACTCAACCCCATCAGGACATAAGTCAACTCAAAAGGGACTACTAGCGTAGATTCAGCCAACAGGTTAACATAGAAGGGGTTTCCTAGTATCCACTCCCTAACAATGCGTAGGTTGGCTGCCACGCAAATCGGGAACTCCCATTCCTCCCGCACCCCAGCGCAACATAAGCCAGGACAGTGGTATGCGCGCCTTTTTCCCCTGCCAGATAAAGGCCCGCGACATGATCACTGCGTTTCAGGGTTAGGGGTAGATTTTGCAACACATATATCCACTTAGGCAGTATTGTCATTTTAAACAAGTTAACTCGCCCCCCCCCCCCCCATAGAGAGTGGCAGGTTTTTCCAGAATTTGAGTTTATCTCTAGTGAGGCTCATTAATTTCTGAATATTTAAATCGTATAAAGTGTTTAAATCTAATGATAGGCCAACACCCAAGTACTTAATTACTCCTTTCACCCATTGCAATGGGAAGGAACCCACCCATTGCTCTCGTAAGGACATCGGGGATCCCAAAGCCTCTGATTTCTCCCAATTGATACGAAGGCCGGAAAAGGCACCATAGTCCTTTACCACCTCCAAAAGAGCCGGTAATGAATCCCGTGGATTAGTTAGGAATACCAGCAGGTCATCCGCAAACCCGGCATACTTAAAAATCTCCCTCTTCCCTTGCGCCTGGAACAACACCCCTCGAATCCCAGGAGATGCCTGAATGGCCAATAGTAGAGGTTCCATGGTCAGGAGAAAAAGGAGAGGGGACAATGGGCAGCCTTGTCGCGTACCCCGAAAGACAGGGAAATCAGTGGAGAGTTGGCCATTCACCATCAGTGAGGCAACCGGGTCCGAATATAAAAGTTGCAAGGCTTGATGGAAAAAACCTCCAAATCCCATGTCTCGTAAAAGGGCAAACATAAATCCCCACTCTACCCGATCGAAAGCCTTTTCTGCATCTAGACTGGCAATGAGGAAGGGAGTGTTGTGTCTGGAACATAGATCCATAGCAATTGTCAGTTTCCGTATATTAGTCAAGGCATAACGTTTTTTCACAAAGCCTACTTGGCCCGGTTGAATCAACTGTGGGAGAGTGGCGCTCAGTCTATCTGCCATAATTTTCACCAATAGTTTATGATCCACATCTAGTAGAGAGATAGGACGATAGGACGCAGGTTGCAAAATATCTTTCCCAGGTTTAGGAATCAAAGTGATGTGGGCCCTATTCCCATGCACCGGAAAGCTCCCCTTCAAAATTAATGCTGTGAAAACTAAAGGGAGAAATGGAGATAAGGGCTCTGAGAGACACCGATAAAATTTTGCACTATATCCATCTGGCCCTGGGGTCTTAAACCTTGGGGAACTCCGGATAACCTGTCGAACCTTGTCCTCCGTAATAGGCCGATTCAGTCCCTCTAGCTGAGCCTGAGTAAGTGTGGAAGGTTTAATGCTGCTCTAAATGTTTCCCATTTGCCTGAATCCCAACCCTCAGCCTGATACAACGCAGCATAATACTCCCTAAAAACTTTCAGAATTTTAGGGGTTTCATGAACTATCGAGCCTTGTGAAGTATGTAGAGCCGTAATGTGACTGGACCCTCTACTAGACTTAACCAAACTAGCCAAAAGCTTCCCAGCTTTATTACCATGCCTATAGAGCCTATGTTGATAATAGAGAATGCTATGCTTCGCCCTCTGGTGTAGCAGCGAGTTCAAGGCGGACTGAATAACCCTATATTCACTCTTAGCTGCCTGTTTACAGGAACGGAGTATCGCCCCTTTAGCCTGTTGCAATTTCTTAGTCAAGGACAGCAATTGACTATTTAACGCTATTTTCCGATGCGCAATGTAAGAAATGATATCTCCCCTAATGACTGCCTTAGCAGTGTCCCAAAATAATATAGGGTCAGTACTATGTTGTGCATTAAGTGTTGCAAAATCTGTCCATTTTTCTTGTAAGAAAGCTTGAAAGGCAACATCCGACGCCAAATAGTAAGGAAAGCGCCAGCATCGACGATCACTTGCTTGAGGGAGCAACGCCAATTCTATCCAGATTGGAGCATGGTCTGATATAATGATATCTCCTATTCCCACTCCCGAAATTTTTGAAAAAGAATGGGTGCTGACTAGCCAGTAATCTATACGGGATTGCGTCGAATATGCCCTGGAGACATTTGTAAAGTCTCGCTCGAAGGGATTTAAAGTACGCCAGGCGTCAGCCATATGTAAACTCTATTCAAGGAGCTGTATTCCCCGACACTTGGCCGCCGTTCACCGCGTATTCGCAGAGCTGTCTAATTCGGGATCCCGTAGCGAATTGTAATCTCCCCCCACTACCAGGAATTGATCGATATGTGAGAGTAACAACTTATGTACGTTCTGAAAGAAAGGCATTTGCAGAGAATTCGGCGCATACAAATTGCAGAGCACCACTGATGTCTGATGAATTGAAACTTCTAAGATAAGAAATCGACCCTGGGGGTCTTTATGTTCTGTGTGAACCTGCAGCGGAATATTCTTACACACCAGAATAGCTACCCCCGCTGACCTTGTAGTTGCTGAGGCATAATACACTGAGCCCACCCAAGACTGACGTAATTTCAGATGCTCGACATCATTTAAGTGTGTCTCCTGCAAGAATACTATGTCCGCAGCCTGTCTCTTCAATGCTTGTAATATCTTTGACCTTTTAACTGGTGAGTTAATACCACATACATTCCAAGAAATCAATTTGAGGTTTCGCATAGCCATTTACCCCATATCATGCCACTGAAGAGTCAATTGAACAATGAGATTTCCCCAACTCCAAGGGTGCACTGGCCATCCCAGCACTGACCAGCTCCCTGTGAATGTGATTTCCCCACCCCTTTTACGAACCAAATTATTGTGATCTGCATCGTGCCAGTACCTTGCACCTTTCCCTAACCCTTCCTCTCACCCCAAGACCCTCCCCTTCCCCTTCCCCTTTCCCCATCTTTCCCTTCTTCCCTTATCTGGACTCTCCGAGAGTCTCATCTCAACTAACCCCTCACCTAAGAGATCCTTGAACACTTGGGCTCCCCTGCTCCCTCCCTCCCCCCCCCCCCCCCAATCCAGCTTGGAACAATATAACAGAAAATGAGTATCCTGTGGATATAAAAAAATTAAAGAAATTGGAGAGAATGAAGTTATATAACATATAAAAAAAGAAATAAGCAAATAACAATTTCAGTCCCTCCCATAGAATAATTCACAATGTAGTATTGCAACACATATAACATATCAATATCCTATTTTAGTATGGGAGAGAGATCTGTTATCTCCGCAGCAGCATGAGACATTTAACTGGTCAAACAGTAATAAAAAGCAGAACAGCAAATATGCTTTAAACAAGAACAATCAAGTCTCCCAGTCACATTTTAACAAAGAACTAGGCACCTTGCGCCATGCTGTGAATAGACTGCCAAAAAGGCTGGAATATTGTGCTGATTTGTTTCCATTCAGCCAGTGTCAGACCCTGGGCTGCGTCCACCCGGTTTATCTCCACCCCCTTGTCCCAGAGTGCCAATATATGCTTTTAAATCTGCGACCTCAGTAAACCATCTGGGCCCTCCTGTCGTGTTGACTCGGACCCTCGCTGGGTAAATTACCACGGCTCTCTGACCCAGTTTGAACAGTTGAGCGCATAGCGGGGCGAACGCCCTGCGCCGTGCAGATAGGGCCACTGAGAAATCTTGAAAGATGAGAATCTTCTTTCCCTCATACATCAGCACCTGCCCCCGGCGGGTTGCCTGCAGGGTCTCAACCTTATGAGCATAATTTAGTAGTTTAATAATTGTCACTCGCAGTTTGTCTTACTGAGCCCGGTTCTGCCCCAACCGGTGAGCTCTCTCTATTCTCAGGGGCCCATGCTCCTTCTCCAGGGAAAGTTCGCGGGTCAGCCATTTTTCTAATATTCGGGACAGCTCACGATCATCGATATCCTCTGGGAGGCCTACCAAACGTAAATTGGACCTCCTGGACCTGTTTTCCAGGTCCTTGATGCGCTCTGTATGCCGGGTGACCTCTGCAAGTAACTCTGCGATCTCCAACCTCGTGGCCTGGGCGCCATCTTCCCCGTCCGAGATTCGCTGTTCTAGCGCTGAAAAACGCACATCATAGCCAGCGATCGCCGCGGTCACCTCTCCGATTTGGGACGAGAGCTTTTTTAATTCTGGCTCCAGCGCTTCAACCACGGCAGCGCGTATATCAGCTCAGTTCGTCGGCGCCGTGAAGTCCACCATGCTGGGATCCTCCTCGGTAGTCTGGTCAGTAGGCCTGATTTTTTCTTTCGCAGCCTCCTTATCTCTGTGCGCTGTTTGAGTCGACATCTGGCTGCAATGCAGCTTACCAAGCAAAATACTCTGGGATATTAGCCGCTTCCACACAAAAAAATTAGAAAAATGGGGCCAGATGAAGGTTAGATTAGGAAAACCAGGGAGCCCGAGAGAGTCGGCTACATCCGCCCCCTCTCACATGTCACGTGATCTCCTCACTCCCAGTTTTTACAAGGAGCTGTATAAACATTTGATCCCCTATTTGGGAGATCTCATGATCCTGGGCAGAGATTTTAACACGATTCGGGATCCAGTGCTAGATAAGTCTCCACCAGCTCAGCCTTCCTTGGGCATGGGTAGACGCCCATCCTTTTTAGAAACCTCATTGCAGTTGATGGATACGTGGAGGGTTCTTCACCCGGGTGAAAAGGACTTTACCCATATTTTGCGGGCACACGGGACTCTAGGCTTGATTATTTTTTAACTAGTATTCATGGTTGTGCGAAGATCCGAGCAGTTGAGATTGCCGATATCGTGAACTCTGATCACGCTCCTGTCAGGCTGGAGGTAGAACTGACCTCTCACACTCAAAATTCTAATTTTTGGAAATTTCCTTTTTTCCTGACCGCTGAGGGGAAGTTTCGCGAACACTTACTCAAAAGCTGGCCGGACTATGTAGCTTTTAATGAGAAGCATTCCACATCCCCAGTTCTTTTTTTGGTATACTGCCAAGGCAGTGCTAAGGGGGGATATTATTTCCTACATGTCACATAGGAAAAAATCCATGAATCATAGGCTTCTGTCTTTGACCTCTCAGCTTAAACAGGCACGCACACGATTGGCAAAGCATAATACAGCGGAGAACAGAGCTATTATCATACGGTACAGGGAGAGTTGAACACCTTACTGCATCAGAGAGCACGTAAAAGTGTCTTGTTTTATCAATACAAGCTATTTCAGCATAGCAACAAATCTGGAAAGTTACTGGCCAATCTATTGAAGTCAGCGCGGGGTTCCCGTCACATTCCAACCTTACGTTCACATACCGGGTACTTGCTTATGGATAGCAAAGACATACTTCATTGTTTTCAAATTTTTACAGTGCCTTATATACAGCTGAGGGTTGGAATAAGGATGCTTGTGAGCAGTTTTGTTCTAAATTTCAACTCCCCCAGCTAACAATGGAACAAAAGGATTATTTGAATAGGCCGATTTCTTTGGAAGAAATCTGTTTGGTGATCCAACAGGCGAAACGGTTTAAGGCCCCAGGGCCTGATGGATACGGGACAGAATTTTATAAATGCCTGTTGGATCAGGTGGTTAATCCGTTGGCCCAATCCTTTTCTGCCATGCTGGAAACTGGTTCCTTCCCAAATCACGAAAACCGGGCGCACGTGACTCTCATTCCCAAACCAGGGAAAGATCCTTTATCACCAGATTCATATAGGCCTATATCTCTGTTAAATTTTGATCATAAGATCTTTGCTAAGGTAATGGCAGATATGTTGGCGACCGTACTTCCTACTCTGGTTGGAGTAGACCAGGTTGGTTTTATTCGGAAGCGCCATGCGCTTACTAATATCCGGAAAATTTTAGCTGCCATGACGATGTGTCAACACTCAGACATCCCCTTTCTGGCCATTAGTTTTGATGCAGAGAAGGCCTTTGATAGGGTGGAGTGGCCCTACTTATTTCATGTGCTGCAGCTGATGGGTTTTGAAGGTCTATTTTTTCAGGCGATACGTCTTTTATATTCCAACCCGAAAGCGATGATCTTGGCTAACGGTTCACATTCTGAAGTCTTTAATATTACTCGTGATACACGACAGGGTTGTCCGTTATCCCCATTGTTGTTCATTCTCCAACTGGAGCCTCTACTTTTAGCTATTCAGCTTACTAAGGAAGTGAGGGGAGTCCGTTTTCAATCCACTCTTTTTAAGTATGCAGCGTTCGCGAACAACATGCTGGTTTTTTTGACGGACCCGCTCTCATCCCTACGATGGCTCCTACAACTTATTTGGACGTTTGGGACATTCTCAGGTCTGCGTCTTAATATGAGTAAATCCAAGGCCTTGGCAAGTCCGGCGACGTTGCAGCAGGAATGGGTGGATTATTTTCCTTTGCAGTGGGCAGTAGACTCTTTTAAGTACCTCGGTATCATTATCCCCTGGGACCTTTCTAGGCTTTATGCATTGAATGTTCATCCTCTGTTAGAGTACTCTTGACCGGCTGCAGGCTTGGGCGGACCACCCCCTTTCTTTAGGGGGTAGAGTTCAGTTGTTTAAGATGGTTCTTTTGCCCAAGTGGCTTTACCTCTTTCAAAATCTGCCTCTCATCTTATGCCGGGCGGCGTTAATACAATTAGATAAGAGTCAAAGGCGGTTTTTCTGGCGGGGTGGGAAGGCAAGGATCCCCTTGGTTTGGATGCGTATGCAAAATCCGGAACTCCCAAGCCACCCCTCCCAAGCCACCCCTTGGGAGGGGTGGCTTGGGAGTTCCGGATTTTGCTTTGTACAATTTGGCAGGGAATCTCCGGTTAATTAGAGACTGGATTCTGGGAACCTCCACGTATCTGAACTTGCTGGTGGATCAAGCCTGGGCCAATCCTTATGCTTTGACCTCTGTCTTACAAGCCCCTTCAGCTAGTTTAAATGCTTTTTTGGTACATAATGTGCTTGCTAAACCTCTCTGCCAAACATGGGTTAAATTAATGCTCTTGTTAAAGTTGGATCGCGTATGTACTTATCTTTTACCTATTCAGGGGAACCCTGATTTTCTCCTGGGGTCGCACACTATCTCCTTCCAAAGATGGGGTAAATTGGGTATTACACACATGGGTCATGTGGTGAACACAGAGGGTCAACTTTTTTCTTTGGCGGAATTGCAGGACACTTATGGTGTCTCAGCCAAGGAGGTTTTCCTGTACTTTCAACTCCAACATTATATTGCCTCCCTACCACAGACGTGTCACCAAGCAATGTCCTTTAGACACATTATAGTGAACTTACTATTGGAACAGATGCAGCCTCTGTCTCTTTCACAACACTATCATTTGCTCAAACAATTAACTCTTAGGGATACTTGCTCTGTTTTGGTCGAAAGGTGGAATCAGGATGGGGTATTTCTGTTAACTTCCGCTATGCATGTTTCCGCTATGCATGTTTCCGGCGTATCTCTCAACTCTCAGTCAATATGTATTATCGCGAAATGCAGTATAAATTTCTCCGACGCAGTTATATATCTGCTCAAGATGCATTTAACTCTAAAATAGCATCTTCACCCCATTGCCTGCGTTGTGGCTCATCAGCGGGTTCACTATCACATGCATTTTGGGCATGTCCGCGGATCCAGCCCTTTTGGCAACAGGTGGTTCGATATCTCGAATCTGTACTGGAGCTACCTATCCCCTTCTCCTATTGGTTACTTTTTGGCTGCATTTCGCCTTTGAAGGTGAGAGTTCTGGGATCCCGTTTGTTCATTTAAAAAGCTTGTTTAGCTGCTAAAAGGACTATACTTACCCATTGGAGAGAATCTACAAGTCCATCTTATTGGGCTTGGCGCAATAGTCTACACCATATGATGCAAATGGAAGCTTCTATAATGCGCATTGCACCACGACAGAAGAAGAAATTTCTGGACATTTGGGGTCCGTATTTACAGAGACTTCCACATCGTGTACGCAGTTTGATAGTTAATCAGTAACTGTGCTTAATGTAACTCCCATTCAGATGTTCGGGCGTTATCGAACAAGGATTTAGGCAGCGGTTGGCAGAGAGACTCCAGGGGTTTTGGGGTGGGGGTAGCACTGTTGGAGTATGCTGAACCACTGGATGTAACAGTTTGTTTGTCAGGGGACACTTCTGGAATTGGAGGTCCTCTGTCCGTTGTATTTGCTTATGAAAAATTAATAAAAACTGTTCTAAATTAAAGAGGGCTCAGGGATGATCTGGGAAACTATAGACCAGTGAATCTGACTTCAGTGCCGGGAAAAATTGTAAAAACTAATCCTATTACTTTGATTATTGCATGCAGACTCTGCACGCAATAATCAAAGTAAGCAGAGGAAGTGCAGAGCAAAATGAAGATCCACAAAAATGTTTTATTCTTAATTGTAAATTTTTACTTGGTATGGCAACTCCACTGTTTGTAATGCACATAACGTTTCAAAGAGGGTCCCCCGACATGGAGCCCATGTTTCGCTGCAAGACTGCGTCGAGAGGGACAATCATTAGAGTATCGTATCTAAAAATAAACACACAAATTAATAACACTGTGGGACCATATAATGATGGGATAAAGCCGGTATAGTTAGAAAAGACAATCACATACCTGTGTCGGTTTCAACATAAGGTAACAGGGAGCGCAGATATTAAAGGGATAAAATTGACCTTTAAATGCTGTGATTTGGTGTGAAAGAACACCAGCCAATCAGAACAGGTCAAAACTGAGAACCAATCAGGACATGAAGGGGAACTGTACACATAGCGGAATTAGGTGAAAAAACTCCATTCGATCTCATTATTTAGACCATGTGGAGAGAGACTACTAAGAGTGTAGATCCATTTCTGCTCTTTTTGGATGAGCATTTCTGCCTATATGTCACTGATTTTGAAGAAAAATTTGTTTATCCGTCCACTTGGTCTCCCTTCATTTATTTATTGTTACAGTTTACAGATGACATTTTTTGATCTGGACCAGAACTGACGTCCAATTTTTTTTCTGTTTTTGGACTGGCTTAACAATTGTAATTGTCATCTACAGTTCAATTTTAACATCCACCATTCCCAAATCTCTTTTCTTAATATTCTCATTTCTTTTGATAATGACAGTTTTACTACGTCTATTTTTCGAAAAGCAACTGGTCGAAATACCCTCTTGTCTTTCGATAGTCGTCATCCTTATGCTTTAAAAAATAACATTCCAGTCAGACCATTCTTAAGGCTTGGGCGGCTTTGTTCGTCAAAGGCAGAATTCGTTAATCAAGCTAAGCAGATGCTGATTCAGTTTAAAGAGAGGGTATACCCTCATAGTGTTTTGAAAAAAGCCTGTAAACATGCTTTATACATTAACCGCGATTTACGTTTTGTTCCACAACCACGTTCCTCTGATGGTGTTATCAACTGTATATACAGCCTTTTTCAGTCCATAGTGGGTGCTTACTGCCATCATTCGTCGTTACTGGTCTCTGCTTTCTATGCATGATATCTTTAATTGTCCTCTTCGGTTTACTTTTCAACATGGTAAGAATCTTAGGGACCTTTTAGTTCATTCAGAATTATGTCCATCTTCTCTTTTACCTCTGTCTCTGGGTGGTCATAGCCCCTGCGGGAAATGTTCAATATGCTCACTTTCTCTTTCTCTTTGCTCTTTTACCCACCCTGTTTCTAGAAAAGTGTTTCATTTACATTTTGTTTCAAATTGCTTATCAGGTGTGATTTATGTTATTTGTCCTTGCCAGAAATTATATGTTGGAAAAACGACACGTATGATCAAAACAAGACTTATTGAACACTGGTCGAATATCAATAATCAACGTGAAAATGCTCCCTTAGTTGCACACTGGTTGTCTCAGTCTCATTTTGTCTCTGATTTGAAATTCTTTATCATTGATGTGTTATCTCCTCCACTTCATGGGGGGAATTTTTCAGAAATGCTCATCCGAAAATAGTCTCTCTCCACATGGTTTGAATAATGAGATTGAATGGAGTTTTTTCACCTATTTCGGCTATGTGTACAGTTCCCCTTAACGTCCTGATTGGTTCTCTGTTTTGACCTGTTCTGATTGGCTGGTATTCTTTCACGCCAAATCACAGCATTTGAAGGTCCGTTTTATCCCTTCAATTTCTGCGCTCCCTGTTACCTTAAGTTGAAAGACACAGGTATGTGATTGTCTTTTTCTAACTATACCTGCTTTATCTCATCATTATATGGTCCCACAGTATTATTAATTTGTGTGTTTATTTTTAGATACGATACTCTGATTGTCCCTCCCGACACAGCCTTGCGGCGAAACACGGGGTCCGTGTTGGGAGACCCTCTTTGAAACGTTATGTACATTACAAAACAGTGGAGTTGCCGTACCAAGTAAAAATTTACTATTAAGAATAAGACATTTGTGTGGATCTTCATTTTGCTCTGTACTTCCTCTGCTTACTTTGATTAATGGGACACAGCCAGCATGGATTTACCCAAGGGAAGTCTTGTTTTGCAAATCTGCAAAATTTATTTTTAAAGGGATTAATAATACACTTGGATAAAGGTGAGCCAGTAGATGTGTATTTGGATTTTCAGAAGGCGTTTGGCAAAGTCCCTTATGAGAGGCTTCTAAGAAAATTTTAAAAGTCATGGGAATAGGAAGCAGTGACCTTTTGTGGATTGCAAACTGGTTAAAAGACAGGAAACGAGTGTAGGATTAAATAGTTTTCTCTATGGAAAAAGGTAAAGCGTGGAGTGCCTCAGAATCTGTACTTGGACTTTTTAATATATTTTTAAATGGTATTGAAAAGCGTATGACAAGTGAGATGATCAAATTTGCAGCTGACACAAAATTATTCAGTTTAGTTAAATCACAAACAGTTTAGTTAAATCACAAACAAATTGTGATAAATTTCTGTAGGACCTTGCAAAACAGAAGATTGGGCATCCAAATGGCAGATAAAATTTAATGTGGACAAGTGCAAAGTGGTGCATACAGGGAAAAATAACCCATGCTGTAGTTATATGATGTTAGGTTCCATACGAGGAATTATGACACAGGAACAAGATCTAGGCGTCATAGTGGATAATAAATTGAAATTTGTAACCTATCATTAAAATCATCCATTATACCTGAAGACTGGAGGGTGGCCAATGTAACCCCAATATTTAATAAAGGCTCCAGGGGTGATCTGGGTAAATATAGACCAGTGAGCCTAACTTCAGTGCCGGGAAAAATAGTGGAAACTATTCTCAAGATCAAAATCATAGAGCATATAGAAAGACATGATTTAATGGAACACAGTCAACACGGATTTACCCAAGGGAAATCTTGCCTAACAAATCTGCTTCGTTTTTTTGAAGGTGTTAATAAACATGTGGATAAAGGTGAACTGATAGATATAGTGTATTTGGATTTTCAGAAGGCGTTTGACAAAGTCCCTCATGAGAGGCTTCTACGAAAACTAAAATGTCATGGGATAGGAGGCGATGTCCTTTCGTGGATTGCAAACTGGTTAAAAGACAGGAAACAGAGAGTAGGATTAAATGGTCAATTTTCTCAGTGGAAAAGGGTAAACAGTGGAGTGCCTCAGGGATCTGTACTTGGACCGGTGCTTTTCAATATATATATATAAATGATCTGGAAAGGAATACGACGAGTGAAGTTATCAAATTTGTGGATGATACAAAATTATTCAGAGTAGTTAAATCACAAGCAGACTGTGATACATTACAGGAGGACCTTGCAAGACTAGAAGATTGGGCATCCAAATGGCAGATGAAATTTAATGTGGACAAGTGTAAGATGTTGCATATAGGGGAAAAATAACTCTTGCTGTAGTTACACGATGTTAGGTTCCATATTAGGAGCTACCACCCAGGAAAAAGATCTAGGCATCATAGTGGATAATACTTTAAAATTGTCAGCTCAGTGTGCTGCAACAGTCAAAAAAGCAAACAGAATGTTAGGAATTATTAGGAAGGGAATGGTTAATAAAACGGAAAATGTCATAATACCTCTATATCGCTTCATGGTGAGACCGCACCTGGAATACTGTGTACAATTCTGGTCGCCACATCTCAAAAAAGATATAGTTGCGATGGAGAAGGTACAGAGAAGGGTAACCAAAATGATAAAGGGGATGGAACAGCTCCCCTATAAGGAAAGGCTGAAGAGGTCAAGGCTGTTCAGCTTGGAGAAGAGACGGATGAGGGGGAATATGATAGAGGTCTTTTAGATCATGAGAGGTCTTGAACGAGTAGATGTGAATCAGTTATTTACACTTTCGAATAATAGAAGGACTAGGGGGCATTCCATGAAGTTAGCAAGTTGCACATTTAAGACTAATCGGAGAAAATTCTTTTTCACTCAACGCACAATAAAGCTCTGGAATTTGTTGCCAGAGGATGTGGTTAGTGCAATTAGTGTAGCTGGGTTAAAAAAAGGTTTGGATAAGTTCTTGGAGGAGAAGTCCATTAACGGCTATTAATCAAGTTTACTTAGGGAATAGTCACTTGTGTTAATTGCATCAGTAGCATGGGATCTTCTTAGTGTTTGGATAATTGCCAGGTTCTTGTGGCCTGGTTTGGCCTCTGTTGGAAACAGGATGCTGGGCTTGATGAAACCTTGGTCTGACCCAGCATGGCAATTTCTTATGTTCTTATGAAATTGTCGATTCGTACTGTGGCAGTCAAAAAAGCAAACAATTTTAGAAATTATTAGGAAGGGAATGGTGAGTAAAACGTAAAAAGTTATAATTCCTCTATCGCTCCATGGTGAAACCACACCTTGAGAACTGTGTACAATTTTGGTCGCTGCATCTCAAAAATGATGTAGTTGCACTGGAAAACACTAAGCTCAGACAAAAAGTGCAATAACACTAGTATAGGTTCTAGATTGACACTTACCAGTACTCCCTAGAGCACGCAGCCACACAGGAGGGACCATAGCATAACCATTCGGCAACCAGTGGCTGACAGATGGATCCACCTGTCTGTACTAAAGAAAACGGAATTATCAGATAAGTAGTCATTTCTTCATTCTTCTAAAAGAAGGCAAATTATTGTCAGATTTTATTCCACAGTTAAACAATTGTAATGCGATTACTTGTAACACCAACAAATTGTTATTATTGATGTCGTAAAAATATGAGCGCATCAAATCTAAATTTAGTTGATTTGCTGCTAGCCGGTTTCACTCTCTTCTATTACCTTGTATGCAGAGCCAATGACTTACATTTCATTATCTGTTAGAAACCCCATTTTTAGTTGCTAGTCATATATACAATGAAACACAGTAGCTTAAACTACATTTAAAATGAACTGCAATTCTAACTATGACTTATGCCTTTAGATTCAAATTTTATTTCACTCACATTCATCTAAAAAGCTGTATTGTCACTTTTTACTCTTAAACAAATTTGAATACCAAAGAAACAAATCAAGATCTCCAAAATATATTTAAAACTCTTCAGAAAAACTAACACACAAAAATATATGTAAGCTAAACAGCTAGCTAAAAAATAAAGATTAGGAAAAACCTATAAATCACTTTGAATAAGGGCTATCATCAAATACTTTTGACCAATAGCCAGAACAGTGTATTCAAAAAAATAGTATTCAAGGTACTTCATTTACTTCAAGATACTACTTTTAAGGAGAAAAACCTTTAAACTGGTTTTAAAAAAACAGCTCTATATCCTAAGCAGATCACATGTAAACTAAATAAATTAGAAACAAGGGGGTCAATTTTCAAAGGATTTAGGCTCCTAACTTTTACATTTAGACTTCCAGATTGGCCCTTTTGAAAATTTACAGTGGCTGAGTACCTACATTTAGGATCCTAGTTTCTTTAGGGTTTTAAATTTAGGGGTGCTAAAAAGTGGGTGGCCACAGTGGTGGAGTTAGGGCTGGGATACAACATTAGGACCTTAGAAATGATTTTCGGAACTGAGTACTGTATACATTTCTGGTCATTGCATCTCAAAAATAATATAGTTGAACTGCAAAAGGTTCAGAGAAGGGCAATCAAAATGATAAAGGGGATAGAACTGATCCCCTATGATGAAAGACTAAAAAGGTTAGGGTGGTTCAGCTTGGAGAAAAGAACACTGGGGGGGGGGGGGGGGGGGGGGATATGATAGAGGTCTATAAAATCATGAAAGGATTTGAACCGGTAAATGTGAAACAATTATTTACTCTTTCAGATAATACAAGGACTAGGAGGCATTCCATGAACTTAGCAATTAGCACATTTAAAACAAATCAAAGAAAATTCTTTTTCACTCAATGCACAATTAAGCTCTGGAATTCATTGCCGGAGGATATGGTTAGGGAAGTTAGTATAGCTGGGTTTAAAAAAGGTTTAGTCAAGTTCCATAAACTACTATTAGTCAAGTTAACATAGGGAATAGCCACTGCTTATTACCAGCATTAGTAACATGGGCTCTATTTAATTTTTGAGTACTTGATTAGTAGGGGGTGGGGATGGAAATTATGGACATTGGGGGAGGATCGCTGTGACATGGGGGTGTGGGGACTTTATCACTTGGGGGGTGGGAGGACTTTAGCTTCACCCCCTAAGTCACAGTGATCTTCCAGTGTCTATGCCCCTCCAAACCCCCAAGTCAAAGATAGGTTCCAGGCCCCACCCCCCATCTTTGATTAGTGGGGGGGCTGGGGATTATGGACATTTGGGGAGGATCGCTGGGGGGTGGGGGGACTTTGGCTTTCACTCGGGAGGGTGGATGAGCTGAGGCCATAACTGCTTGGATGCATTTGGGTGGAGTCGGGGCCACCTCGACTGGCAGCCCTGTATTGAGACAGGGGTAAGCACTGACCACTGCTCAACCTCCCTGTTTGCGAGGATTTTTGTTTTTTGAACTAGCGTCCCTTAAAGCTATGTCGGTCCCGTGAAGTTGGGGCCACCTTCGAGTTAAAGGGCCATGCACCACATTCTTTTCTCCCACGATGTTTGCCCGCGAGACAAAAGAATATACCATACAACCACAATGCTTTTTTAGGGAAGGGGTCCCACTATCGGGCCCCCCCCCCGATAGTGGGACCCCTATTGTGATAAAATATTGCAGCTTAGTGCCTCTAGGTCTTAGGTGCTTAAATTTAGGTACACAGCTCTTTTTGAATATTGGCCTCAAGAGTGTCCATGAGATGAGCTTTCTTGCTTTTTGTTTTGTGAAAGGTATGACTCCAAGTAGAAGTACAGATTCCACCTTTGAACTAACAGCACATGATATGGCTAGCACTCCAGTTCCTCCAAAAAGGATGAGAAGAGAAGGTGCAAAAAAAACGTTTAGGTGAGTTTCTTGTATTTTTGTCAAATTTTGTAATTGGTTTTAGATTTTTACAGCAAAGTTCTGCAGATTCCTTATTTCATTAGATTATGATCTTTGCAATGCTTTAGAATAAGATGAATGTTACTGGTTTCTTAGGATCCAAATTAGGAACTGTTGCCCAGTGTAATAAAAATGTGGTAAAAATCTGCACTAATGGTGGATTTTTTAAATGCCAGCACGCACCAATACCGGCAGATACGCTGATGATACCAACCGCATTGTCGTAGCGGCCCGGCCACATGCGTATCTGCCAGGTTCATGAAAAGGGGTGGGGGCTGGCCGGCATGTGGAGCTTACTCCTGTTCCGTCGAGCAGGTAAGTTCTGGAACAAAAAAAATAGGATAGTTAGGGTGGGTTTAGGGGTAGGGGTGGAGAGGGGAAAAGGGAGGAAAGTTAGGGGGATAGGGCACTGGGCAAAGGCCTGAACGCGGTGAGTGCTAAAAAAAAATCCCCCCGCGCGTGCACAATGCACGCACCAATTCAAAAACAAGCACGCATGTTCACGCGGGTACTGGATTTTATAACATGCGCGTGGCGATGCGTGCACAGCTTTAAATATTTACCCCAAGTGTTTACTCTGTCTCTTTAACTACTGTGTAAAAAAGGTTTATTTAAAATGTAATAAGGTATGCACTGTTCCTGGTAGTTTAAAAAAAAATGTTCTAAAAAGTGACATAGAATGGTAGTACAGTAATAAGTGAGCTAAAACTGTAGTTGATGTTTTACTTAACTACTTTTTTTAACCTCATTAGTTAGAGGTGCAATTTCAGTTTAATTCATGTCTCTAACCATTGAATTTCAACAAATTTAGAGGTGTTCTGGTTTGGGTAGCTTGAGTCTAGGGGCCGCCTGGATCAGAAAGTTTTGCAGCATTCTACCCATTAAGTTCCCCCATCCACTGACTTTGACTCCCCCCCTCCCCCCATACCCATCCACCCTCCCTTATTTACCTCCACACTCAACCAACCTTCTGACTCTCTCAAATCTATTAACCACTCTAGTATTATACCCCACTGACCCCCAAATCTACTAAAATGCTCTACTGTGACCTCCCAAACCCTAAAACACCTCTTTGAGCCCACACCTCCATTTTTCTTTCTTGGAAAACTAATTAAAAAACATGTAATAGCAGTTTAGATAGACAGTAAAGATGGATGATGATTGAGGTCTATTTCCTCAGGGGCAGTAGTGGTTAGCTTAGACTAACCAGAAATGCAATGGAGGAAATACATTAATTGGTTCAATTATTGATCAATAACTGTTTACTTAAGTACAGTAGGGTTAAATATACACAACTACAGTTCGATTAGTTGAACCAATTTTGATACATTCCCTAATCAGCACTTGTGGTTTGTCTAGTCTGATCACAATTCCTGCTGAGGCTATTGATCAATTTTCACCATCTAGTTTGTTTCTTACTACTTCTATCAGTTCTGCCTTTCCCATCCCCCTATCCCCTCCCTCTCCCACCCCTCCATTTCCTCCTTCCCCACCCTCCTCCCTTGTTTTATTGCTCTATTGTTTTATTGTAATTTTCCTCCTTGAGTTCATTGTAAACCGGCATGATGTGCTTCACGAATGTCGGTAAATAAAAGTTAATAAATAAAAAATAAAAAAATAAAAAATCTAACAATGCTGACCATGGAACTAGACATGTTCCTTACTGTTCCAGTCCTCCCAGCCTGCTCCCTACCTTGAAAGCCTTCTCTTGTGATTCTGTTTCACAACTTCTCCAAGGACAAGCAGGATAGCAGTCCTAACACATAGGTGGCATTATTGGATGGAGACCAGCACGAAAAATTTATGTGAAAGTTTCTAGAACTTAGACTGAGCCTCTCCGAGCATGCCCAGCATGCATTGTACCACATGGGGTCCCCTCAGTATTTTTCCGCAGAGCCTAGTGTGTTGCAGCAATTGAGTCTGTCTTTCTCACAGGACAAGCAGGATGGTAGTCCTCACATATGGGTGACATCACAGGATAGAGCCCAATCACGGAACACTTTTGTCAAAGTTTCCAGAACTTTGACTGGCCCCTACTGGGCATGCCCATCATGGCACTAACCCTGCAGCCAGCAGGGGTCCCCCTTCAGTCTTCTTTTTTCCGTGCAGCAGTAGCCTTGTGGTTTAGGAGCTCTGAAGAGATTCCTGACAGGAATTTTTCTCACATAGTTAATTAAATTTAAATTGCCCCACAGGGGTCCCTCCTTAACTTTTCTCGACTCCCATTACTCCCCCCTCAAGATCGAGGGGATCGTAGGGAGAAACATCGGCATCGTAAGTCTCGGACTGTCGAGGGAGCGAAATCATTGACCTCGCACCGTCCGAGCCACCATCGAAGAAGCCCCGTCCAGGAGCGGCACCGACCATTCCTGTGACCGGGACATCGAGGCCACCCTCACCCGATCGGGGTTTGGGAGTCACGATTCCACCTGTAAAGGTGGTCCCTCCGACTGTGCCTCCGCCTCCCTCTTCCATCACGGAGCTGGGGCTGCTTGCTCCAGGTCTCCAGGAAGAACTGGACCGGCTGGTCCAGGAGGCCATCGACAAGGCGATGCAACGGCTCCAGGTTCCTCCGGCACCAAAATCGGCACAGAGAGTAGAATCTGTCACCGACCCGATTCCAGCAGCGCTGGTACCACTGCTATCCCGGATGGAGGCGCTCATGACCACCCTTCCACCGGTGATTTCCGGGTCTCCGATGGCTCCGGTGTGCTCCCCGTTGACAGCTTCTTTGGGAGGAGAAACACCGTTCCGCATTTCTCCTTCGGGAGTATTGCCTCAGCCATCAATGCCATGTCGTCCCTCACCACTGATTCATTCATCGGGGGCAATACGCACATCGGTGCCATCGATGCCGGCACCGATGCCCTCCAGGCCATCCACGGTGCCCCCGGTGATTCCTTCGATTTTCTCGGAGCCTCAGCCGGGGCCTTCAGGTATCCAACCCCCTTCTTGTCCTATTGGTCAGTCTCCTGATCCTTATGACACATGGGGTGATGATACTTCCACAGACACCGATAACTTACCTTCACCTCCCTCTCCTACTGAAAGTAGAAAGCATTCTCCTCCAGAGGACCTTTCTTTCATTAATTTTGTGAAGGAAATGTCTGACTTGGTCCGTTTTCAGCTTCAGACGGAGCAGGATGATAGGCACCAGATGATGGAGCTGCTCCAATTCCTGGATGCCCCTAAAATGATCACTTCTATTCCCATTCATCAAGTTCTTCTTGACCTCCTCAAAAAGAACTGGGAGAACCCTGGATCCATTGCTCCAGTACACAGAAAGGCTGACACCTATTTAGTGCAGTCAGCCCCTGGCTTTCAAAAATCTCAGCTTGACCACCACTCAGTTGAGGTAGAATCGGCTCAAAAGAAAGCAAAAAGGACGAAGCCTCACTCATCTACCCCTCCTGTTAAGGAACACAATTTCCTAGACAATATTGGTCGACGAGTGTTCCAAGGGACCATGCTTATCTCCAGAATTGCTGCTTACCAGCTGTATATGACCCAATACAACAGGGTCATTTTCAAGCAGATACAGAACTTCTCTGAAACCCTGCCTGACCAATTCCAAGAACAGCTTCAAATCCTTGTCAACAAGGGGTTTTTGAAGCAGGAAAGCATGAGATAAGAACAGCTTATGATATCTTCGACACCTCTACTAGAGTGTCTGCAGCTGCCATTTCGGCAAGACGCTGGGCCTGGCTCAAATCTTCTGACCTTCGCCCAGAAGTACAAGACAGGCTATCTGACCTACCATGTGTAGGAGACAATCTGTTCGGTGAACAGATCCAGCAAATAGTGGCTGAATTAAAGGACCACCATGAGACCCTTAAACAGCTCTCATCAGTACCTTCCAACTTCCCCTCTAGACAGCCCTTTAGGAAGGACCCTAAGAAGTCATTCTTCCGTCCAAGGAAGTACTATCCTCCACCAGCAAGGTCCCGAACTACGAGACCTTATCAAAAACCTCAGCCTCGTCAGGCCCGAAAACAAAAGCCACAAGCAGCTCCCCAGCCGGGGCCTGCTTCAGGTTTTTGACTTTCACTTGGAGAGCAGCAGCCTGATTCCTCTGCCAAGCATACCAGTGGGAGGTCGATTGTGCCACTTTCATGGCATGTGGCAATCAATCACAACCGACCAATGGGTGCTAGCAATCATTGCTCAGGGTTACCACCTACACTTTCTTGCTCTTCCACCGGACTCACCACCTCTGCAAGTGTGGGGAGTATCCGACCACTCTGTCGTTCTGGAGCAGGAAGTTTCCCTTCTTCTCCAGTTAAGAGCAATAGAACCCGTCCTGCTCTCGCAGCAAGGCCTAGGGTTCTATTCCCGGTACTTTTTGATCCCCAAAAAATCCGGGGGAGTTCGTCCAATTCTGGACCTACGTACTCTCAATGAGTACCTCCAGCAGGAAAAGTTCAAGATGGTAACCTTGGGCTCACTTCTACCTCTTCTGCAAAGAGGAGATTGGCTCTGCTCTCTGGACCTTCAGGACGCATACACCCACATTGCGATAGCTCCAGCTCATCGCAAGTACCTCAGGTTTTTAGTAGGCCCAAAGCACTATCAATACCGAGTGCTTCCGTTCGGCCTAGCATCGGCACCATGAGTCTTTACCAAATGTCTCGTAGTTGTCGCAGCTTTCCTCAGGAAAGAAGGTGTTCACGTCTACCCCTATCTGGACGACTGGTTAATCAGGGCCCCAACCCAGCAAGCCATTCGGTCGTCCCTCGATTTGACCCTACACACTCTAATTTCTCTAGGATTTCTCGTCAATTATGAGAAATCCTATTTAGTCCCATCTCAAACCTTGTCGTTCATTGGGGCAGACTTGGACACCTTGCAGGCAAAGGCCTTTCTTCCTCAACAACGATGGTTAACTCTCGTGTCTCTCGCTTACCAGTTGCAGTCTCAGCATACAGCAACAGCATACAGCTCGCCAATTCCTCGTTCTTCTAGGACACATGGCGTCCTCAGTCCATGTCACACCAATGGCCCGCCTGACCATGAGGTTCATGCATTGGACTCTGAGGTCACAATGGATTCAAGCTGTTCAGCCTCTGTCGACCATTGTCCACATCACTGACTCACTTCGGCTGTCTCTCGCCTGGTGGAAAGATCACAACAATCTCCTCCAGGGAATGCCCTTTCAAGTGCCAGATCCTCAACTCATCCTCACCACTGACGCTTCCAACCTCGGGTGGGGAGCCCATGTGAACGATCTGCAGACACAAGGATCTTGGTCTCCAGAGGAAGCCAAACACCAGATAAATTTCCTGGAGCTTCGAGCAATTCGATATGCTCTCAGAGCTTTTCAGGATTGCCTATCAAATCACGTCATCCTGATTCAGACGGACAACCAGGTGGCCATGTGGTACATCAACAAGCAGGGAGGCACAGGCTCCTTCCTTCTGTGTCAGGAAGCTGCGCAGATTTGGGCGGAAGCGCTCTCCCACTCGATGTACCTCAGGGCCACCTACTTGCCGGGAGTGGACAATGTCTTGGCAGACAAACTGAGTCATGTCTTCCAACCGCACGAGTGGTCTCTCAACCCCTCGGTAGCGACCTTCATCTTCCAACAATGGAGTTATCCCCAGACAGACCTCTTTGCGTCCCCTCAGAACCACAAAGTGGACAATTACTGCTCCCTCATTCGCAGCAAACACTCTCAGCCCAGAGATGCATTCTCCCTCTCATGGGCAACCGGTCTGCTTTATGCATTCCCTCCACTTCCTCTTCTCTCGAAGACTCTCGTGAAGCTGCGTCAGCCACGCCAAGTGTGGCTTCCCATACTCCAGGATCTTTCCATCCGCAGGCACATTCCCTTGGGAACGGACCCGCTTCTGATCACTCAGAACGACGGATGTCTGCGCCATCCCAATCTTCAGGCCTTGTGCCTACGCCATCACTATACAGAAAGATCAAAAAAATGACAGAGTAAAAAAAAAAGAATAGAATAAAGGCAAATAGATATAAAAGAAACAGTAAAGGACATAATAGGAAAGGCTGAAAGAAAATAAGAGAGTTAAAGAAAGAAATTCATGTGCTATACTTACTGAGGTGAACTCCAAAGGTCCTGTTTATCTGAAAAATATAAAGAAAGCACAATGACCCAATTTCTTATAGTATAAGGTATTACTAGTATTTTTTGAAGATAGATTTGCTGATTTATACAGCTTAATCTATTTCTATTTTCTGGGGGTTTTTTGTGTTTTATGTTTATTACTTATGGATGTTTTTATGTGCACCACTTAGAATTGTGAGTAATACAGCATAAAATGTTTTAATAAATAAAACTAAAAGTAGATAAAACAAAGGGACCAGGCAGGATATACCCCAGAGTATTAAGGGAGTTTAGGAAAGTTCTTTAGAGTCAGGAGTAGTTCATAAGGACAGGAGATAAGCAGAGGTGGTTCCTCTTTACAAAATTGGCAGTTAGGATTCATCTGAGAACTACAGACTGGTTAATCTGACTTCAGTGGTGAGAGAAATACTGGAATCACAGCTAAAACAAAGTTTTTTGAATCCAGTAGATTACAAGATCTGAGATAGCATGGACGTCCAGTGCCATCTTGTGCTCCTACCATGTGACAGGGCCAACCAATGGCACCGGTAGCCCCTGTGACATAGTAAGGGCAAAGGCTATCGGTGCCATTTTGAATACTGGCAGCTGATGGCCCGAGTGCAGAAGATCGCTCCAGGACCCCTGCTGGACCACCAGGGACTTTTGGCAAGTCTTGGGGGGGTCAGCCCCCCCAAGATGGTGCCGGCTGTCCATTGCTCCACCCATGTCGGAGGCTATCGGCACCACTTTGAATACCGGCAGCCAATGGCGTGAGTGGAGGAGATTGATCCAGGACCCCCACTGGACCACCAGGGACTTTAGGCAAGTCTTGGGGGTCAGGAGGGTGGGGGGTTTATTTGTTCAGGATTCGTTGCATTCGTGGGGGTTTGCCATACGTTTCACGAACCCACGAATGCAACAAATAGGGACCTATACATTGTGGATTGCGCATTCGTTCACAACGAATGCACATCCCTACTAATTTGTCCTCTCTACAGAAAACACCTGTTACGGATAAGCAACTTTGCTTTCCCTATTGTAATACTGCAAAATTTCCCTATTGTAATACTGTAATACTGCAAAGTTTTGTGACAAATTCGCAAAGTTTAAAGTGTGCAGCAACTTCAGAATATTCTGATAACTTAAATGATGGGGGTTTTTTGTTCACATAGCTCAGAAGAATGGATTTCATCTCCCTTTAAGAAGCAGCTGTTGATGCAGACCCCCACATCAGATACAAATGGAAGCTTACGGAAGAGAAAGGCATAGAGTGATTTATTGAAAATATGTGAATAAGTTATGATTAAAGATTAAAGTTTTATTACATATTACTATAAAAATGTTTATATCTACAAAAGTTGGATGCATTTTTGTTTGGAGAATAAATATTTAAATTTAGTAGCTTGATTTTTGTACAATTATTTCTAAAATCTTTTGAAGACTTTGGAGGTTTCTGAATGTGAAATAAAGCTTCACATCTGCCCATAAATTGTTTTATTGACAGATAACATTTGTCCTTTTTGTGTTATATGCTATATTTTGTGTATGAAAAAAATGTAGAATGTCATATATCAGTTTGTAAAATATCATACATTCCAAAAATTAAGCACAAAGATCAGAGTGAGCATTTAGCATATTTCATACTCTTGTTGCTGAACACCATCTTCTCAGTGGTATTGTGACCTAATCAAAAGACTATTAAAGACTAATATTTTAAACAAGTGTAAAAGGCTGTTTTATGTCAGTATGACTAAGTTTTCCTTTTCCAATGCAATAATTCTTTCCACTATATGAAAAACATGCCAACTCTGAAAGTTAGAATCTGGTCCAAAGTTTTTCTTTTCATATTACATCACTGAAAAATCACCAGTTTCCTAAGGAAAGAATAAAACCCCACATATGGGCCATTATTTGTTGCATCACAATTGGATCTTCCCAAGCTCTAGAAGTTTGAGCACACGCAGTAGTAAATGTGGAGCTGTTAGAACCTAAAAAAGTCAACTTCAAACAGCATTCTTTTTGTAACCGTGAGAAGTCTATGCTCTACACATTTGAACACCTGTTCATCCAAAACAAAAGCACAAGACATCATGAAAACATCTACTGTTTAAGCATTGGTACTTGATTGACTGTGCCATTGTTCATACTCAGGAGAGGCAAAGATGTCCACTTCAAGTGAGCTATGCTATGAGCTGCTAACAACTACTGAACTTACCAGAAATGTATCCACTCTGTCATATCCATCAAACTGGCTCCTATACAATAGCTGTAGAAGAAGTGATTAAGTGAGAAGATCAATATTAATGGATTCAAGCACCCTGTTGATCAAAATTACTTTTTCTTTTTACACTTTTCTCATGAAAAAAAAAATTAAGTATCTCAGCAGTACACATACAAGGCAAAAAGAACATTTTAAGTGGATTGGCTCAGCAGATTCAAGCTTCCTTCAGGAGAATGGGAGTTGAAGTCAAGAATTTTCATTATAATATATCAACTGGAGTTATCCATAAATAGATCTTATGTTGAATCATTAAAATGGAAAGATACAGTGCTATTAGAGGAGATAAAGAAAATACAAGCTCGAGCAGCATACTCTTACTCAAGCATCGAATCAACAATTTTTTGTATATTTTTCCTTCTTGATATGTTCCCAAAAGTCATCCTAAAAATCAGAACTCAACTAACAGTAGTAATTCTTACATCTCCATAATGCCTGCTCCAGTCTTGGTTTCTAGATCTGTTAGAAATGACTATTGCCAGACCAATTTGGCTTCCTCTTGTCCCAAACATTCTCGAGGTCTATTATGGTGTCCAGTTATGACATCGCTTGTGCCTGAAGTCTTGGAAACTGATAGTAGGATGTTAAAAATAAACTTATTCTGCAAATGTTGCAATGATTTTACTATCTTCTAGAAAATTGTCTAACAAAGTGTATTACACTATAGGGAAAAGATTTACAAACTGCTGTATATAGAGAAAGTTTTCATGAGTGTCTCATGGAATAATCTGTTAGAATTCCTTGTTAAGGGCCTGAAAGTTACTTAACTGCAATTTAGATCCCAGTCTGAGGTTGTGGTAAATTGCTCGTATACTGACACTGCAAGGCAAGATGGGCATATTAGCTGTTTATTAAAAAGGAGAGGTTGTAGGCTGGGATCTTCCAATTTCCAAAAGCAGCCCCCTGGAACAGAATGATCCTCTTATGAATCTTTAGTTTGCGCTGTTGCTGCTTTTCAAGCAGCTACAGGGCAAACTAAATATTCTTAAGAGAGAAATCTTCTCACACACAGATACTAGGTTTGTAAAGATCACAAAATGTCAGCAAAAATTGGAGAGTTCCTATTTTAATCTATATTTGTCATGGGCACTAACCTCAAGAATAATGTACAAATGTATTAAAATAAAGATATGCAGAGAATGTTCTCAAAGGGCCCCATTAAAATGACTTTGGCCCTTTTGAGTACAATCACTCTTTACATTTCATTTATGTTCTTATCCCTTCCCAAAATTAAATGGCTGCTGTATAATTTCTCTGGACTTACCACTGGGGAAGACCCACTGACCTCAATTACTCCTCCTTGGTATGTAGCACATTTCCTTCAGAGCCCCTTTCAACTCCAATTTCCTCTCCATGCCTCCCATCCTTCATCTTCCAGACTGCCTGGCCAGAGGGATAATGTCTCATCTACCAGCATGATCCTAGTGCCTTTCAAAGTAAAATGTGATGCTGGATAGTGGCAGAATAAAACTAGATGCCAAGCTAGTAAGGGTTAAGCCATGCTACTCTGCAATTATAGGGAAGGGGGGTGGTATGTGCTGTGAGGGTTGGAAATGGAAGGTGGGTCCAGAAGGTTGGTGTTTTGTAGAGGGCTATCAGAAATGGAAGAAGGGTCTGGTAGATCTGTTATGTGAGGCTGATTGGAGACAAAAAGGGGGTCATAGTGTTCCAGGGGGCTGCTTTTGGAGATTGGAAGATCCCAACCCACAACCTCTCCTTTTTAATAAACAGCTAATATGCCCATCTTGCCTTGCAGTGTCAGTACACTAGCAATTTACTACAACCTCAGACTGGGATCTAAATTTCATATGCTACAAATGCTTATTAAATTTAGCTCTGTCTGGTGGTCTTAGTAAATGCACAGTAATGATTCATGTGCTCATTTACTTTGTTGTGTATGCAGCCCCATTAAATTATAACACATCCATATATGTGCTTAAAAGTGCTAGACTGGTCTTTAGAAACCAGTAAATTCCAAACAAACTATGGTTTTATTACAGTATAAATCTACAAATTGCACGACAGTCAGATTGCAATATGTTTACTTACAACAATCTAGTTAGTTGCATTCATAAGGGATCTCCCAAAAGTTAAATGCAAAAATATAGATTTGTTTACTAATCCTACCAATAATGCTTGCCTTCAGGCCCAGATAGACCACATCTGAGTCCTGAAGCTAAAAATGAAGGCAGGGAGATGAAGACCAGTCAGAAAATCAGGATATCTTTGTGATGTTTCCTTAGTCTCTTAGTCTGGCTCATAATTATCAGTCACTGGTGACATATAGATGAGCATATACTATACTTTACTGAAAGTTCTCCATGGTTATAAGTGATGTGTAGCTGGGGGGGGGGGGAGATGTGTATTGGGCTACTTCTCAGAACTTTGCCACTTGGCCTTACTCTGGAGGAGATGTGCCATTGTTATGTCTTCAGCAATGGTCTGTGTGTGCAGCTTCTGTTCATTCATTGAATAATAAGCAAAGGTCTTGTGTGAGCTCTTGGAGGTCTACACATATTACACTGTCTGCAGTTCAGTCATTGTTGACAATTGCTTTTTCACTACTGTTAGCAAACTCAGTAGTTGCTCAGCTTCTTTCAGCTTTCATTTTTATTGGTTCAGTAGTTAGCATGATTTGTCACAGAAGTCTCTTCAGCCATAAATTTTGGCCCTGTAAAGCTAAGCACTAGAAACAATATACTGTATAATATCACAAATCTGTCTGAATGACACAGACGGAGTCTGAGAATTATAGTCAGTTAGTCTGACTTTGGTGATGAGTAGATTAATAGAATTGCTGCTAAAACAGAGGATAGTGCAGTTTCTGGAATCCAAATGGATTACAGCAAGGCTCCCCAAATGATGGCAAGATGTAGCCCTTCACTGAATTTCATCTGGCCCTCAGCAGCAATGACAGAAGTAGCCTGACAGGCCTGCAGTGGTAGGAGCGCATTCTGCCACTACCACCAGCTCAAATACTTGAAGTCAGAAGTGCAAGTGGCAGCATGCAAGAGTGGCATGTTCAGAATATGCCAGTGCAACTGATTGGTTGCATTTTGCATTGTTGTTGATAGTGCTGCTTATGCAGATGAAGGCACTTGAGCCAGAGACAGGGACAGAGGCTACAGTAAGATTTCAGCTGCTATGGAGGTGGTGCAAGCCATAGAAGGAAGGCACGTGGGATACCAAGCAATGGATTTTGCAGAGCTGCCAGGTAAAGGTAGTGGTTCTTGGAGCTCCCAACTGTATCACAATGTCTTTGGAGCTGGGGGGAAGGAGCATAGGCATTGCCCGTCATTGTTATAATCCTGATAAAATCCAAGTGTCTGTTGATCATACCATGAATCTGGCATATTGCAAAGGGGAATGAGAGGAGGGGAAAAGGAAGGAGAAGCAGGGAAAAGAGATGATAAAGAGGAAGGAAGAAGAAAGGGAGCAAGTTTGCATGGGGGTTGTGAGTTAGGTGTATCACAAATTCTCACAGGACAAGCAGGATGGTAGTCCTCACATATGGGTGACATCACAGGATGGAGCCCAATCACGGAACACTTTTGTCAAAGTTTCTAGAACTTTGGCACCTACTGGGCATGCCCAGCATGGCACTAAACCTGCAGCCAGCAGTGGTCCCCCTTCAGTCTTCTTTTTTCTGCTCAGCAGTAGCCACGCAGGTTAAGGAGCTCCAAAGAGATTCCTGACAGGAATTTTCCTCACGGAATTACTAAAGATTTCCTACCCCACAGGGGTCCCTCCTTTGAATTTTTGACTCCGCGGTACTCCGGTAAGTTTTTACCTGTTTTCTGTCTATTCCTGTCGAGTTTGGCCCTCGCGGCCTACTGGCCGTCGACCGTACCACGGCTAAATTTTTCAAAGGCCATGGCGTCGGGGTTCCGTCGGTGCCCAGACTGTACTCGCACCATGTCCATAACAGACCCGCATAAAGTCTGTGTAAAGTGTCTCTGGTACGAGCATGATGTCCTGACTTGCACCAAATGTGCCTTAATGACACCAAAACGTCACAAGGCCAGAATGGAGAAAATGGAACTTCTCTTCCGTTCTCAAACACTGATGCCGTCTATTGCATCGACGTAGTCTGAACCGGCACCGTCCACTTCGCGCCAGTATCGGCCACCGACTGGGGACCGTCCAGCGTAGACGACTTCTCGGCCTTCGACTACCTCTAATCCCCCTCAGAACCGAGGGGATCGTAGAGAAAAACATCGGCATCGACACCGGAAGTCTCAGACCATCGAAGAGGGAAAATCATCGACCTCGCCATCGTCCGAGCTGCCATCGAAGAAACCCTGTCCAGAAAATGCACTGACCCTTTCTGCAACCGGGTCACCGAGGCAACCCTCACCCGGATGGGTATCGGGAGTCGCGATTCCGCCTTTAACAGTGGTCCCTCCGGCTAGGTCTCTGCCTCCTTCTTCCCTTCCGGAGCCAGGGCTGCTTACTCCAGGTCTCTGTGAAGAACTGGACCGGATGGTTCAGGAGGCCATCGATAAGGCGATGCACAGACTCCAAGGTCCCCCGGCGCCGAAATCAGTGCCAGTCGTAGAATCGACCATCGATCCCATTCCGGCAGCATTGGCACCGCTGCTTTCGAAGATGGAAGCGCTCATAGCCGCTTTTCCACCGATGGATCCTGGGTCACCGATGGCTCAGGTGCCTTCCCTGCTTACCCTGTCATTGGGAGGGGAAACACCGTTCCGCATTCCTCCATCGGGAGTCCTTCCGATGCCTCAACCATCGATGCTGATGCGCCCATCACGTCACAGATCCATCCATCGATGCTCTCGATGCCTTCATCGGTGCCTCCAGTACTTCCCTCGATGCCTTCAGATCCTAGACCAGGACCTTCAGGAATACCATCGTCCCATCCTTCTCAGGTTCCTACAGGGACAGATGCTGATCCCTATTACACCTGGACTGATGATTCATCTCAAGACACCGATGATTTACCATCGCCACCTTCTCCTACTGAAAGTAGGAAACGTTCTCCTCCAGAGGTCTTGTCCTTCATAAATTTTGTGAAGGAAATGTCTGAATTGGTTCCCTTCCAATTACAGACTGAGCAAGATGATAGGCACCAAATGATGGAGCTGTTACAATTCCTGGATGCTCCCAAGGAAATAACCTCCATCCCTATTCACAGGTTCTTTTGGATCTCCTCAAAAAGAACTGGGAACACCCTGGTTCTGTTACTCCAGTCAACAGAATAGCTGATACCACTTATTTGGTCCAGTCAGCCCCAGGATTCCAGAAACCTCAGCTGGATCACCAATCTGTGGTTGTAGAATTTGCCCAAAAGAGGGCAAAAAGATCAAAACCCCACTCTTCCTTTCCCCCAGGTAAGGAACAGAAATTCCTGGATGCCATTGGCCGGCGGTCTTCCAGGGATCAATGCTTATCTCTCGGATCGCCTCCTACCAGCTGTATATGACCCAGTACAACAGGATCTTATTCAAGCAGATACAGGACTTTGCAGAGTCCCTGCCTCAGCAATTCCAGGAACAGCTTCAAACCCTGGTACTCAAGGGTTTCGAGGCAGGGAAGGATGAAATAAGATCCTCTTATGATATCTTCAACACCGCTTCCAGGGTATCTGCAACTGTTATTTCGGCAAGAAGATGGGTCTGGCTTAAGTCTTCGAACTGGCGCCCTGAAGTACAAGACAGATTATCTGATCTGCCCTGCATAAGTGACAATCTGTTTGGCAAACAGATTCAGCGGACGGTGGCGGAACTCAAGGACCTTCATGAGACCCTTCGCCAGCTCTCTCTGATGCCCTCTGAGTATTCCTCCAAACAGCCTTTCAGGAAGGATGCTAAAAAGTCATTCTTCCATCCAAAGAAGTCCTATCCACCACCATCTAGAACTCGTTCCACGAGACCTTTCCAAAAGGCCCAGTCTCATCAATCGCAGAAACAAAAGCCGCAGGCAGCTCCTCAGCTGGGCCCTTTTTCTGGCTTTTGACTCCTGCATAGAGAGCAGCAGCCAGTTTCCACTGCCTCAGCAGCCAGTTTCCACTGCCTCAGTTTCGATTGTGCCATTTAAACAACAGGTGGCACACGATCACCTCAGACCAGTGGTTCTTTGCCATAATCTTGCAAGGTTATCACATGAACTTTCTCTCCATCCCACCAGACTCCCCACCTCTACCGACGTGGAGAACATTCGACCACTCATTTCTCCTGGAGCAGGAGGTCTCCCTCCTCCTTCAGTCCAGAGCAATAGAGCTACTGCCCTACTCCCAACAAGGCCTAGGATTCTATTCCTGGTACTTTCTAATCCCCAAAAAATCAGGCGACGTTCATCCAATTCTGGACCTACGTGCCCTAAACAAGTACCTCCACCGAGAAACGTTCAGGATGGTGACCTTGGGTTCCCTCCTTCCCCTTCTGCAAAAAGGGGACTGGCTCTGCTCTCTCGATCTCCAAGACGTGTACACACACATTCTGATAACGCCATCTCATTGCAGGTTCCTGAGATTTCTGGTAGGCCCCAAGCACTATCAGTACCGAGTGCTACCATTCGGCCTGGCATCTGCACCACGAGTCTTCACCAAGTGCCTCGTAGTAGTAGCAGCCTTTCTCAGGACTCAAGGTGTTCATGTCTACCCCCATCTAGACGATTGATTGATCAGGGCTCCCACTCAGCAAGCTGCTCTGTTGTCCCTACATCTTACTTTACACACTCTGATTTCACTAGGATTTCTCATCAACTACGCAAAATCCTGCTTAGTCCCATCTCAAACTTTATCATTCATACTGGCAGACCTGGACACCTTGCAGGCAAAGGCATTTCTGCCTCGACAGCAAGCTCTCTCTCTCATCTCTCTCGCACACCAGCTACAGTCTCAGCACCACACGACTGCACGCCACTTCCTCATCCTATTGGGACACATGCTGTCCTCAGTACAGGTTACCCCTATGGCCCGCTTGGCCATGAGAGTCATGAAGTGGACTCTAAGGTCACAATGGACTCAGTCCATCCAATCTCTATCGACCACTGTCCACATCACCGACTTACTTCGTCAGTCTCTAGCCTGTGGAAAAATCAGATCAATCTCCTCCAAGGCCTGCCCTTCCAGGCTCCAGACCCTCAAATAATTCTCACTACCGATGCTTCCAACCTCGGCTGGGGAGCCCATGTCGCCGATTTGCAAATACAAGGAACTTGGTCTCCAGAGGAAGCCAAACACCAAATCAATTTCCTGGAGCTGCGAGCAATCAGATATGCTCTCCGGGTATTTCAGGATCACCTATCCAACCAGGTCATCCTCATTCAGACGGACATCCAGGTGGCTATGGTGGTACATCAACAAACAGGGAGGGACGGGCTCCTACCTTCTGTGTCAGGAGGCTGCACAGATATAGGCGGAGGCCCTCTCCATTCGATGTACCTCAGGACCACCTACTTGCTGGGAGTGGACAACGTGTTGGCGGACAAGCTGGTTTTGGGTCGGCTCATGAAACTACCATTCGAGCCTCTCCAATCCTGTGATCTTCGCTATCTCTCATGGAAAGTGATCTTTCTTTTGGCAATAACATCAGCTCGCAGGGTTAGTGAGTTACAGGCCCTAGTTACCTTATCCACCTTACAATAAACTTCTGCAGGACCGGGCAGTACTCCGCACTCACCCTAAGTTCTTACCCAAGGTAGTATCGGACTTTCACATTAATCAATCCATTATACTACCTACCTTCTTTCCCAGGCCCCACTCCAATCCAGGAGAACAAGCTCTGCATACCCTTGACTGTAAACGGGCTCTAGCGTTCTATCTAGACCGTACAGCTGCCCACAGGAAAAGCACTCAATTGTTTGTCTCTTTCCATTCCATCAAATTGGGGCAGCCTGTGGGTAAGCAGACTCTCTCCTCCTGGTTAGCGGACTGCATATCTTTTTGCTATCAGCAAGCAGGCATTCCACTTCAAGACCGTGTTAAAGCACACACTGTGAGGGCCATGGCGACTTCAGTAGCACACCTAAGCTTGGTGCCGCTTCCTGACATTTACAGGGCTGCTACCTGGAATTCTTTCCACACCTTTACAGCCCATTATTGCTTAGACAAAGCCGGAAGACAAGATTCCATCTTTGGCCAATCTGTCTTGCGCAACCTTTTTGCAATTTGACGTACCAACACCCTTCCACCTGTCCGTTAGGTTTCAGGATGCCCTCTACCAAATTTCACCCCAGTCCTAGTGCCTATTGCACATCTGGGTACATTTGGTGCATTTCTCGGACATCCTGAGCTCAGTACTCACCCATATGTGAGGACTACCATCCTGCTTGTCCTGTGAGAAAGCAAATGTTGCTTACTTGTAACAGGTGTTCTCACAGGACAGCAGGATGTTAGTCCTCACGAAACCTGCCTGCCGCCCCGCGGTGTTGGGTTCATAACGTTTTCTTATTTTATTTTTCGGCACTTCCTGTAGCTTTAAACAAGACTGAAGGGGGACCCCTGCTGGCTGCAGGTTTAGTGCCATGCTGGGCATGCCCAATAGGTGCCAGTCAAAGTTCTAGAAACTTTGACAAAAGTGTTCCGTGATTGGGCTCCATCCTGTGATGTCACTCATACGTGAGGACTAACTTCCTGCTGTCCTGTGAGAACACCTGTTACAAGTAAGCAACGTTTGCCTACCCCATCCTGCCAACCATCCTCCCTCCTCACCCCCTACTTCCCTAGAAACATAGTAGAGTAATGGGGGAGGCAGGAGGCAAATAATAAAAGTGTATATGTCATGTGCAAAGGTTTGTACCCCCTTTCAGAAAGTACTTTGTAACACTTCCTTTAGCAAAAATGACAGCTTACAAACTTTTCCTGTAACCAGCTAAGAATCTGTTTGTGCTTTTGGAATTTTTTCCCACTCTTCTTTGCCAGAACTCTTCTAGCTCAGAGATATTCTTAGGTCTCCTAACATGCACATGTGAGAATTCTCCACAGATTTTCAATAATATTCAAGTCTGGGGACTGCAAAGGCTAATCCAAAACCTTCAACTTTCTTTCCTGTAAATACGTTTTGGTTTATTTTGAGGTAAGTTTTGAATTGTCTTCTTGCTGAAACATCCTACCTCTTTTCAACTTCACTTTCTTCACTGACTCTGGGAATTTAGCTTCTAGGATATATTGATATTTAGTTGAATCCATTCTTCCTTCCACCTGCACAATATTTCCTGTGCCACTGGTTGCCACACAACCCCCACAGCATAATAGATCCACCCCATACTTAATGGTTGGCAAGGTGTTCTTTTCTTCAAATGCTTCACCTTTATTTCTTCATATGTATCTTTTGCAATTGTGGCTGAACAGTTCAATTTGTGCTTCATTAAGCCAAAACAATTTATTCCAAAAAGTTTCAGGATAATTATGGATTTGTTTAGCATACATTAGACCATGACTTTTGTGATGAGATCATAGAAAAGGGTTTTTTTTTTCAGACAACTCTCCCATGCAGGTCATTGTTGTATATACAACACTATATTTTAGACCTATGGATAACTAATCCAGTGTCAGCTAAACTTTTCAACAGGTCATTTTCAATGACCTGTTGAAAATTTGTAATAGGTCATTTGTAATAGGTCATTTTCAATGACCTATTACAAATCTGATCGTTTTCAGGCAGTTCTATTAGACATTTTTCTTGGTCTTCCAGATCTTGCCTTGACTTCAACAGTTCCATGTAACTTCCATTTCTTAACAATGTTTCTGACAGTTGAAATTTCTAGCTGTGAAAGCATTTAATAGAGATTTTTTTATAGCCTTCCACTGTTTTGTAGGAGTGACCTCTTCATTTTCAAATGCTCAGACAGATGCTGCTTAGAGGAGCTCATGGTTGTTGAAAGTTTACAGAACAACTAACACAACTTGAGAGGTTAGAAAAGTCAGTGTTTATTCAACCATGGCATTGTCTTCACCTGACTAAATAAAAGCCTAACAAGTCAATCAACATTTTGGTCCTCATTAATTGCTTTTTGAAAAGAGTAGTAATGACTCAACTGGAAGACTGTCCAAACTTTTGCACATGCCATATTCACTGTTGTTACTTTCAATCTGTTAAAATTAGCAAATAGTAATTTTGCATTAAAATGTTGTTTAACTTTGTACCATGTAGAAGTTGTGTCGGCTTCTGTTCACTTAGATAATTCATTGAAAAATTAAATTTAACCAGGGGTGACTCCAGGCCAGGCCCTGTAGGGGCCTGGCCTGGAGTCACTGGCATCAGAACCAGGCCTTCAGGCTGGGTCATGGCATCTGGCCTGGGTTCGGACCGGCGCCCTGGTGTCGGAAACTGATCTCTGAGCCAGGTCATGGTGTTGGGCCTGGGTCCAGGCTCCAGCCTGGACTGAAGCCCACATGTTGGGACCTAATCTCCAGGCCAGGTCATGGCATTGGGCCTGGGTCCAGGCTCCAGCCTAGGCCGAGGCCCTGGGGCCAGGTCGCAGCATCAAGCCTGGGTGTAGGCTGTGGGTGTTAGCCTGAGTCTGAGCTGTGGCTTGGGCTGAAGGCATCAGGCATCAAGAATCACCCTCCAGGCCAGTTTGTGGCATGGACTTGGGTAGGCCCAGACTTCGGGACCCAAGACCCATCCTTGCTATCAGATACCCCTGACAGATCAGGTAAAAAAAAAAAACCCCCAGTGTCGCACTTGGGCCAAGGCTGCATCCCCTACTTTGGCCATTGGCCTATGCTCTAGACAAAGCCCCAGCTTTGGGCCTAGGCTAAAGTGCCAGTGTCATGCTAGGGCATAGGCCATGGAACCTATTTTGGGCCTCAGTCTACACTTTAGGTGAGTCCCCTGACTTCGGGCCCGATCCATTAATTTCAAATGAATGCAACAAATAAGGTTTGTTTCGTTTGGGGGATCCCAGTTCATTTTGGGATTCCCCCAAATGAAACAAATTGCCCTTATTCGTCGTATTTTTTAAATGTATTTGAAATTTGATCATGTAATGAAGGGAAGCAATACTCTGATGTTTAGGGGAGGGAAGTAAGGTAAACAGCACTGCCACCGTACAGGGAAGCCAAGGAGAAAAAAGAGAATTGGAACTAGAAACAGTTTGTGGTGGGAAGGGGAGAACTCCAAAATGTGCAAAATCCATGGTGAACACTTCTACTGCTTGTTTCATTATGATGGTGTGTTGACTTTAATGGCTACTTTGAATTACTGGTTGAACTACTTGCCAGTTCACAAAATACCAGAAAAAGCCAAATAAGGGTCCTGACACAATAAAAACAGTTATCAAGAGTACCTACAAAAAGCCAGTATATACCTATGAAATTGTATCATAAATGAGTGCACAAAAGGTAACATGACTGACTACAATGCCAGTTTTGACACATGGGCAAACTTACCTAATCATATACCATAAAAACAATTGTATTCAATCTAGATACCAAATGTCCATAGCTAAATCCTTATGAAATTTATAATTGAGCAATCAAATTGTAGTTTATAATTTTTAGATTTGTTTGTAAATGCGATTAAAAATATGCTATCAACAATTCACAAAGGTCATGAAACAATAATTTGTTTCAAAGAAACTTATCTGTGGCAATGGTGACATTCAGTTTTCCTCCTGGATCTGGTCTGGAATAGTTAGGATTTTAGCTATTTTAATGCTGGGAGAACATTTAAAATAGAAAAGGTACAATTTGGCTGACTGACTGTGTGTGCAGGATGGGGATGGCCAGGAGTTGGAGCCAGGAAGAGAGGAATGCATCTGGTAGCCCTGTAATCAGTTCTTCTGAACAGCTAATTATCAAAAGGGGAGACAGAAGTCTGTTCTCTGAGGCAATAGAGAGACAACTCTTCTTGATTCATAGCCAAGTTACATTTAAAAATCCCAACAAGGGACAGAGGAGCCAAGAGCTGAGAGACTGTAAGATTTCCTTTCCAGAGATATCCAGATCCAGGAGTACATGGATGGATCACCCTCCTAAGAGACTGAGGGGATCATTTATCAAAATGCGCTAAGGTGTTTTTGCATGCGTTAAGGGCTTATCTCATGGAAAAGCCCCGTTAACGCATGCGATAAGCCTGTACTGCATGCGAAAGTGTCTTTAATGCATGCGATAGCACCATATCGTATGGTGCGATGCAAATTTGAAAAAGAGGAGGAGATAGGGGCAGGGAGTGGGCTGGGTTTGCCAGTCTGCGAAGTGCTATCACACAGACTTAACACCAATTTTAACTACACCTTTTTCAGTAGTGTTAAGCCATGCGATAGCTTGTGCTATGGGGCGGTAAGGTTTTAGTGCATTTCGCGATGTCTCCTGAAAGGCCTGTTTTAGTAGATTTGAAGCTCCTGGAGCACCAGCCTAGCCATCTGGGGAGGGGGGGAGAGAGAGAGCCTAACCATAATGCCCTCTCCTTAGATAGGTATTTGTATCCCTATGGGAGGCCCATCTAGTAACTCGAGGTGAGGTTTAGGTATTATTGTACGGGGTTAGGGGCCACTTTGACATTTAACGTGAGACTTACGAACAGAACAGTGGTCTCTTGTGAAGATTTGATGACCTATGGAGAGAGGAAACTCACCCCAAGATGAGATTTGTTCAATGTTCTCTCCACCTAGCTTGATGTTACCCAGGTAGAGAGTCCCTCAAGCTAGGTTGAGAGAATCTTGCACAAATATCATCTTGGAGTGAGTTTCCTCACTCCGAAGGTCATCAAATCTTCACAAGAGACCCGTTGAATGTCAACGTGGCCCCTAACCCTCTACACCAGGGGTGGGCAATTCCAGTCCTCGAGGGCCACAAACCTGTCGAGGTTTTAGGATATCCTAATGAATATGCATGACATAGATTTGCATACAACTAAGGCAGAGTGCATGCAAATCTCTCTCATGCATATTCATTAGGGATATCCTGAAAACCAGACTGGTTTGTGGCCCTCGAGGACCGGAACTGCCCACCCCTGCTCTACACTAATACCTAAACCTCAACTTGAGTTACTAGGTGGGCCTCCCATAGGGATACAAATACCTATCTAGGGAGAGAGCATTATGGCTAGTCTCTCTCTCTCACTCACTCACCCACCCACCCACCATTAACAATGGTTCCCCAGTGGTTATATGTGGGAAATACAACAGGTATGGCACTTATCACAAAGTCTGAAAATGTTATCGCAATTTGCGCTAACTTAGCTCTTTGCATAGGTAATTAGCACAAATTGTGATAAACTGTATATTAGCATAAAACACACCCTTTTGCTATTGCATGCGATACTTATCGCATTTTGAAAAATCCAGGCCTGAGTTAAGATTTAAACTTTGCACAGAGAGTATTTTAGCAGAAAATTTTCTTGCTTTTTATCACAAATTCAATATCTCATCTTAATTGCTTCAGCCTTTTAGCCAAAATCAAGCATAAACTCTTATGTTATAACCACTGTCCACGGCAGGCTCAGCTCACCTCATGTCTTGCCTGGTCCTCTACCTCTGGTGCTCTCGCGGTAGTGGCCATTCACCACTGCTGCGTTTCTCCCGGCTCCCTGCATTCCACCTGGCAGCCAGGATGCCACCGACCAGCGCTCCGATCCTGGGCCTCTCTAGGCATGCATGCATGCGCTACCTGCCCTGCTTTTAAAGGAACCATGGCGGGAACTCTGGGCTCGTCCCCACCTGATGAGATCATCGACCTGGGATATTTAAACCTCACCTGTAGCCTCCACTAACTGACTTGGCAACAAGTTTCATGGTTCCCTTTTGGTGCCATACTTCTCCACAGACCGATTGTTCCTGTCATCGGATCTCTGCGCTTCTCCTTCCGGGTTTTTCTCTCAGCGCTTCCTGCTCCTCGGGGCCAGGCTCAGCACAACCTATACGAACCCTCTTGCTGCACTCCCCATTCTGCAGGCCTGACTCTGCGCTATCTACTTGGACTCTGCCTCAGCGCCCCCTGCTCCTTGGGGTCAGCTTCTGCGCAACCTCTATGGGACTCTGCCTCTCAGCCCTTCCTGCTCTGCGGATCCTGGCTCAGCGCAACCTATCCTGGACTCTCTTCCAGTGCTTCCCACTCCTCGGGGCCAGGTTCAGCGCCAGCCTTCTAGTGAGTTCCATTGGCAGTGCCTGTTGCTTCTGGGAATCCCCCACAGTACTTCTCCTTGCGGAACATGCTACATGGCCTTCTCTCTCCGGGAGTGGGCTCAGCGCAGTACACCTACAGACTGTAGAATGATTTCATTGAAAGAGCAATTGAAGAATTATTTTCTTGAAGTATTACAAATGTCATCTGAGAATCTCCCCATGGTTGTTAATGCTTACTTTATAAGCAGTAAAGATCAAGCTATAACATCAGCCTCAGTAATACAGGGAACATCTTTGAATGTAACTGAATTAATTGAGACATCGTAAAGTTCCCAAGTTGAGAAGAGAGGAACTCTTCTAGTAAAATTTGCTCTTTCTTCGGAAAGAGATAAAGTATTGAAATTATTTCTGTTAAAAAGATCCTCTCTTTCCTTGGGACAGAAAATATGGGTATACCCCGATGTATCTACAGAAACACAACAGAGACGGAAAAATTTTATGACTCTGGCTAATTTAGCAAGAACATTTGGCATTCAAATAATGATTAGATTTCCGTGTAAGTGTGTAATGCGCATAGATGGGAAAAGGTATGTTTATTATGACCCGGAACATTTGGAAAAGTTTTTGGAAGAACGTAGAAACCAGAAGGAGGGTAGTAGCACTTAAAATTCATCTTAAATCCAAGGTAAATTGGATTTATAAATATATTCTGTAATTCTGTAAAGTTATGTTATCTGATGTTAAATTTTTGCTTAAACAAGCTCCCCAAATAGTGTGGTAACTAGCAACAAGGGGAAAATCCAGGATTTTGGCTGGGTATGATTTACTTGTTTATTGTTTAATTTGTGATGTGCCCTTGTTACCTAAAGAATATTCAATGGAATGTTGAATAATGTACTAAATTTTTAAATTGCTGTAATGTCATTAAAATTCATAAATAAATAATTTAAAAAAAAAAGAGAATATTTAAGTGACTCAGCCTTATATTATTTAAATACCTGGTCTGGAAAACAGAGACCTGAAGTAAGTGTATAAGTATAGAGATAGAGAGTGAGAGTGTGTAATTTCTGTAAAACACATGGAAGAAACTGCAGAAGCAATTCCTCTGTGCATAGATAGTGAGAAGGAAATTTAATTTTTTTTTTATTTCATTCACTAAGCTAGCCCATTCCAATAAGACTCCTGGACAACAGTTTGAGGGAACTCAAATTAATACATTTCTGGAAGAGACTGTCAGTGGTGCCAGTATAGTTAGGAGTACCCTATTTCTGTTATTTAAAGCTTATTTAAGCACAAAATCAAGCAAGTGGACTACTTTCCCCAATTGGACCCTGCTGACAAGGCCCCTCCATTGGCTCAAACTACGATCTCTAACATTGGTACATCAGCGGTGGAGGGGACAAAGATTGACTGCAGAGCAAAGGAAACAGCCAAGTGCAAGCATCCCAGAACCAACACAGTCTAGCTAGACTAAGGAAAGACTGAGATATCACCAACACTTACACAAGGAATCCTAGAAAAAGAGACTGAGATTATCGTACTTACCTACCCGGATTTAAATATTATAAAGGGGAGAAAGAGAACATTTACAGAGTTATCATATACAAAAGAGACATAAAGGGAGTACAGTAGTTCTTTAAAGAGAAAAGTGGCCAACTTATCTGATAAGTACTCTTTTGGGGTAATGAACTGGTTCTATTCCTTTACATTTTTTCTTTTAATGTGTAGATATCTATTGAAATATAACAAGAAAATTGTTAAACGTTGATCCTGATAATGTTATTGCTATTGCATACTTGTTTTTAAAACTTGCTAAAGTGTAATAAATAAAAATGAATGCTTTCAGTTATTTACATATAACTGCATTCCATTTAAGTTATTTGCATCAAGACTCTGCCTTCCCTCTCTACCTCTGGGTGACTGCCCTGGGTGGTTTCTGTCCCATATTTCTTTGGAAGATGACCCAGAAGAAAAAGAGCAGTCACATTTTACCTCTCTCATTCAGTGCTTTGATAACATTGTTAGTGACCCTCTTATTAACATCCAAAACCCTATTAAGTGCTATTTTTCATTCAGCCACCAAAGTGGAAGAGTCATTGCCACAAAGTGTCTGTTTGGTGAGAAAAGGAAATGATAGAGAAAGGTTGATTGAAAAGAAGAATGAGGAAATGGAGTCAAAAGAAAATTACAAGACTAAGGATGAGAACAGTGTAATGAAAAAGACATGTAACATGTAAAAAAACCGAATTATTTTTAATGAAAATACCTGCTTTGGGTCAAACATGTTAAATATTTTCCTTAGAACTACAAAATATGAAAAACTCTGGCTCATCTGGTCCTATGTGACTAATAGGGTCATTCATTAAAATGCGTTATGGCGTTAACGCACACGTTAGTTATGTTACCGCATGGCACAAATGCAAATTTATCAAAGGGGTGTGATTGGGGAGGGGTTTGGGCAGGATTAATAAAATGAAGGGCAATATCCCACATTTTTTACGTCTGAAATAACTACACCTTTTTTCCTGGCGATAAGCTGTGCGATATGCCCGAAACAGATAAATAGGGTCATTTTCAAAGGTGTGCTAACCCATTATCGCGCATGCGATAACGCCTTAGCATGCGCGATAATGGGCTTATCGCGGCGGTAAAATTTAAATTAGGGGAAGGGGTGGAGTTAGGGAGGAGTTTGGGAGGGGTTTAGGGAAATAGGGTGGCGGCACCACTGCCAGGGGGTAATGTTTTGGACATTATCGCTGGCAGTAACGCGGGAAATAGCACCACCTTTTAGCATGGTGCTATGGGGGCAATACTGTGCAGCACGGCCGCACTGTGGCAGGCGAAACTGCAGCGCCGAGATGTGGCCAGCTGCACACTAGCGCCTCCCCGCCTCTTTTTTCACCCCACCCCCTTTACCGCAGCAGCTCATCATTCCGCAGAGAATGATGAATCTAGGCCAAAGATTGCAAATTGCATTTTCGCCATTTCTGGGCTGGGGGGGGAGAGAGAGGGAGGGAGGGAGAGAGAGAGCGCCTCTGGGGAGGCCTTCACAGGATTCAACTATTTGCATCACTATAGGAGGACAGCTAATAACTTGAGGTGAGGTTTTGGAGTCATTTGGAAGTCTCACAAAGATGAGATTTCTACAATGTTCTCTCACCCTAGCTTGATAGTACCCTGTTATAGAGACCATCAAATCTTCACTGAGGTGTACTGTGCTGTTCATACATCTCACTCTGCATGCCAAACTGGCCCCAAAACCCTAAACCTAAACCACCACCAAAACTTCACCTCGAGGTATTAGCTGACCCTCCTGTAGTTATATAAATAGTTGGCTACTATGAAGGCCTTTAAAGAGTCTCTCTCTCTCTCTCTCACTCACTCACACTCCACAGCTTGCAAAATACAAGTGTCACGGGGTATGAAAACTTTTAACGCACTCCACAGTACACTACCTATGTGTGGCTCCTTTTTCTTACCACGGGTGTTATCCATGCAAAATTATAGCATTTTGATGAATCTAGGGGTAAGCAGTTTGCAAATTATTTTACTTTAAAAATGATTTTATTTTTTGTATATATTTTATTATATATACATTTGTTAGCTTTTATACCGTATTATATGTGTAACTCGCTGCATTCCATTGAATTTCAATAAGCATGTTTATGATTTGAGGTGGTCAGCACATCCACCTTCCCCAGCCAAACCCAGGCCAGTGCTCTCTCCCCCTCTCCCTTTTCCCCTGACCAATCCCTGCATACTATGACCCCAGCACAGTTCCCTTTTCCCCCTTTTCTATCTTTGAGACTGCCGACTTCCTCCAATCTGTGTCAGTCACCAGAGCTAGCTTTCTCCAACTCCCAGCCTGCATAGCCATTGCAATTTGTAGTAAATTTCAGGAATTCCAGCTTGAATTCCTTTATTAGTTTTGCTAACAGCTGTCATAAGATCTGAGACTATGCTATAAAGCTAGGCAATATGGCTGTAGCAGCTAAAGGCAAGACAACCAAAGATGATGTACAGATGCTAGGAAATAAATAAATAAACCTTAGATGTTAAAGTTTACCTTATATAGAAATAAGAAAGGTGTTTACTGTTTAAATTGACTATTGTGAGTTTATGCATAGGTATTAGTTAGGAATTTAGTATTAATTACAGGAAATTAATGACCTTGGAAATAGAGTATGAAATACTGACTGCTGATTTGTTAAATGCTTATTATCAATATCTCTGGCTCATGTATAAAGTATTAATTTCATCTGCACCACTCAGAAAGCTTGGGTTTTTGGCTTTTCACTATTCCTAACTGCCTTCTGCCTTTCACTTATTATTACAAATTTTAAGCTGAATTTTAAAAGCCTGATGCACGCATTAATAAATTGGGCTTGCTCGTGCTGAGCGGATTTTAAAAGCTGCCTGGATACCTGCATAAATGCTGCAGCATGCACATCTCGAAAGTTTTCAAAAAGGGATGGGGCTTGGCCATGGGCATGGACGTGGTCTGGGCAGGTCATAGGCATTTCAGGACGTGAACCTGAAATGTGTACATAAAATCTTACGTGAAGTGGCACATGCTGAGGGCTCCTACCATGTAACTCTATTCCTGCAATGGATGATACATAAGTGTTGGTGCGCACATGTTATAAAATACCAGTCCCACACGCACATGTGCACTGGATTTTCATGTCCGCGTGTGCATATATGGGCAGGTGGCCTGCTCTGCGTGCGCAGGGTGGGGGAGGGGGGATTTTTAGAAAAATAGAAGTGGTGACGCAATCGGGCCTCCCCCAGTTCCCTCCCAGTCCACTCCAATTAAGGAGCGTATTGGAAGGGAACTTTCCTATTCCTAACCCTATCCTTCCTAGCTCTTCCCCTCTCCTCCCCTATCCCTAAACTAACACTAACCTTCCCTATTTCTTTTATTTTTATTCTTATTGCTCCTTGGGAGCAGAAGTAAACTCCATGCGTCTGCTGGCGCAAGCTTCCTGGGACAGTGGCTAATGGCACCGTCCTGGCCCGCCCCTCCCCACCCAGACCACAACACTAGCCCCATCCCTTTAGTAGGGGCCGAAACGCCTGTGTGTAAGGAGGGTCACGTGCATGACTGGGCCCATTCTAAAATGCAAGTGGCGCAAGCAATGCACGCGTAACGCGTTTTCACACACACGGCCCTTTTAAAATCTGGCCTTTAATGAGCCAGGAAAGAGATTCCTCAGTAATCTAAATAAAGTTTGGGGGCAATTTTTGGTTCAGCCTAATCTAGAGTTGAATTTTTTCTTTTTTTTGCAGAGACTACTGCTAAATTACAGTTTCTGAATGCTGTCTGTATCTATCTCTGCCTTCTATTGTTAGGGTTTTTCTCCAGATCCTCTCTGTCTCCCTGTCCTTTTCAGCCTAAGACAAAGTTTCCCAATCAGTGTGTATGGTACGTGATGTGCCCTCAGACCTGATCAAGAATGCCATGAAAAAGTCGCCACCTGGACACTGCATTTAAACGTAAGTAGGAGCTCCTTTCTGAGAACATTATTATCATGTATGCCTCTTCTTCCTAGCTACAGCGTGAACCCAAGAGTGTGGTATTTAATGGACAACATGCATGGATAGATGGGCCCTGCTTTGTGTGGTACACATGTACACAATATCTCATATTCCTCCCCTTTTTGAGGACTTCTTTGAGTCCTTCCAACCTCTCTCCTATATCCAGACTGAGGGGATGATTCAATAAAATTGTGTAGAAAGCGGCCGGGAGTCCAGGAAACGGACGCTTGTTAGTTGAATGTCCGTTTCCTGCACCCTACTGTCAAGTTTTTTTTTTGTTTTTTTTATAACTTGTTTCACTAAGGTTTTACTCCTACTTAATATCGCAACGATATCAAGTAGGAGGAAGTATAGAAAAGCAGTTTTTTCTGCTTTTCTGTACTTGTTTTAAATACGCTCAGCTGATCGCTAAATATGTGTCTGAGACGCACATTTTTATTTTTTGCATCGGAGTGAATACCTAATAGTCTTATTCACATGCATTTGCATGTGATGAGCGCTATTAGATTCACTCCGTGTGGGATCCGCATTGAATAGGCGCTAATCCCCTTATTGCATTAGGGGATTGATTAGCGCCTACTCAACCCACGTCCAACTGCGGGTTATACAGTGCGCTCAGCTGAGTGCATTGTATTGCATTGGCCCCTGAGTGAGATGAGGACTGTGTTCACTGAGCACTGAATGTTACTTACTCTGAGTATTGGGAACAGCTCTGGAAGCCATATGCAACAGCCAAGGTAACTAACTAAGGGACAGATTCATTCACTCTTTTCTTAAGAACATAAGAACATGTCATACTGGGTCAGACTAAGGGTCCATCAAGCCCAGCATCCTGTTTCCAACAGTGGCCAATCCAGGCCATAAGAACCTGGCAAGTACCCAAAAACTAAGTCTATTCCATGTTACCATTGCTAATGGCAGTGGCTATTCTCTAAGTGAACTTAATAGCAGGTAATGGACTTCTCCTCCAAGAACTTATCCAATCCTTTTTTAAACACAGCTATACTAACTGCACTAACCACATCCTCTGGCAACAACTTCCAGAGTTTAATTGTGCATTGAGTAAAAAAGAACTTTCTCCGATTAGTTTTAAATGTGCCACATGCTAACTTCATGGAGTGCCCCCTAGTCTTTCTATTATCCGAAAGAGTAAATAACTGATTCACATATACCAGTTCTAGACCTCTCATGATTTTAAACACCTCTATCATATCCCCCCTCAGCCGTCTCTTCTCCAAGCTGAAAAGTCCTAACCTCTTTAGTCTTTCCTCATAGGGGAGTTGTTCCATTCCCCTTATCATTTTGGTAGCCCTTCTCTGTACCTTCTACATCGCAATTATATCTTTTTTGAGATGCGGCGACCAGAATTGTACACAGTATTCAAGGTGTGGTCTCAGCATGGAGCGATACAGAGGCAATATGACATTTTCCATTTTATTCACCATTCCCTTCCATTTTCTGTGTATGGGCAAAACCCTTAGGGCCAGATATTAAAACATATGCGAGGGCATAGATTTGTGCGCGCAACCCAGCGTGCACAAATCTATGCTGGATTTTATAATATGCGCGCTGCCGCACATATGTTATAAAATCCGAGGTCGACGAGCACAAGGGGGTGCACACTTGTGCACCTTGCACGCTGAGCCACGCAGCCTTCCTCCATTCCCTCCGAGGCCACTCCAAAATCGGAACAGCCTCGGCGGGAGCTTTCCTTCTGCCCCTCCCTTCACTACCTAACCTGCCCTTCAGCCCTACCTAAACCCCCCCTTCCTTTAACTTCTAAGTTGTGCCTACCTCTGGGCAGGTGTAGGTTATGCGCACTGGCCGACGGCTGGCCCGCGATCCCGGGCACAGCGGCAAATGGCCGCTGTGCCTGGAGGCTCCGGCCCCGCCCCCAGCCCGCCCCCTGACTGCCAGCCCCGCCCACTCCCCGCCCCCGTTTTCAAGCCCCGGGACAAACGCATATCCCGGGGCTTGCGCACATCGCTGAGCCTATGCAAAATAGGCTCAGCGCGCGCAGGAGGCTTTTAAAAGGGTTACGTGCATAACCCTTTTAAAATCCACCCCTTAGTGAATCAGGTGCTAAGGCAGGTCCCCGCATCACACCAAAATCTCCTTCCTTCTGCAAGTTTACATAGAGGGAGCTGGTCCATTGTGATGGGTTCATGTGTGTCTCTGCCCCCTACCTCCTTTTGTTTTAAATTTTAGAAGAGAACATAAGCTTGGTCACTCAACTTGGTCCCTACTCTGTGAAACGGAAGAAAAAAGTGCCTGGTTCTGTTATAAAACCATTATTTTTTGCTTTGCCTTGTGATAAAATCAATATTATTCATGAAACAAAAATCTTCTCAGTAGAGGTTGTACAAGACATGGTCACCAAGTACTCGGGAGCCGTGCATGATTCCTTTATACTTAGTCAATCATCCATGTTTGAATATTTTGAAAACTGTCTCTAAGGTGACAGTTGGCTTGTAGATAAGATTGATGCTTCTTTCTATACTCCCTCTCTGGCTATGTATTTCCAGCAAACAGCATTGATACAGGGGGCTATCAGGGATGTGACAGCATCAGTGACATGGCAAGGGGCTTATACAATTAGGTCTACAAGGCATCGTGCCAGGGCCTGGCTTTCTGTCTCCATGCTGGAGAGGCCTGATAATGTTGCATGCCCAAACAATGCACTTGCTACAAAGCTCTATGTGTGACCAGGCGTTATACACTTTAGGCAAGTGGCTTTTCAGATCCTCCCATTTGGAGCTGTTGAAATGTCACTTGTAAATCAAAATATTTTTGTGCCCACCATACTGGGACTCTAAGATCAAGTGTGCCCTGTTAGTGATCCAACAGCCAGGATGTCAGCCATAATTTGTTTTGACCATTACACAGGTTAAAGAGAAGCTGGGGGCTGTGAATTGTGGCCTTATCATAGTCAATGTGTCATGTCAGACAAATGTGTTTCTCTGGAGGACATACTGATGAACAGGCAGGGATATGCACAATCATACCACCAAGTTGCTGTATTTCTGCAATGACATGTATGCCAGATGTGATGGACAGCTTCAGTGTAGGAGGAGTGCTAGAAACAGGTATTGATAGTTTGTCTGTGAGTGACATGGACACATTGTGTAGGAACCCCAGAAACTGTTTCCCATTCAGGTAGATTAGACATAGCATAAGCAAGATCTATTGTGTACATATAGTGTCATAGTTAAAGGCAGCATGGAATTTGGACATGGACTTTTAAGGCTCATGTCAGGCTAGAGCCTAGCCTCTAGTGTCTTACAGTATGCAGTGTGTTGGCAGCGAGAATACAAAGTCACAGTGGTGTGAAAGATGCTGCCGTTCTCTCTTTGTCGCAGCAGATTCCAGATATGGTTGCAGGACATGGCTTCTCACACCAGTCACAATTCCCAACACGCCAATCAAGATGAGGTACAATGAGGCCATATGTTCTACCCATTCTGTCATAGAATGCCCCTTCAGATCTCCCCCAGGATCCTTCGTGTCCCTCCACAGAAGCCAGAGAGACCACATGAACTGGCAGCCAGCTTCAGCAAAGTGTCATACAACACTGCTTTGCTTGTTGTCCTCATTTACTCCTTCCTCTTCCATGGAAGAAAGCTGAGTAGAATGTTTAAAGCTGGTCTCATCTCTATCTTTCTTTTTACTCACTGGTCTTCTGTCTGGGTCGGTGTGTCACTGAAACCACTTAGGCCTTGTTAGGCCATATATTCATAATGGAGCAATAGGTGCAATAGACTGTAGTAGACAAAGTACACACTAAATAAACCTAACACAATGACATATGGCAGGCCTAATGATTTCATAGTGATTGTCAGTCAAAAAGAGTCACATCTCAGTCTCACCATAGCCATCATGTAGGACAGCCAACACAGTGTACAGAGCTTCCCATAGCTTGCACCTTCTTGCTTGACTCCGTTATGCCTTGGATCCTGTCCTAGCCCATACATGTTGGCGAGATAGTGGCCTAGGTATGATGGAACTCCAGTAGGGCCTAGGATATGGAGCCAAGTTCTCTTGAAGTCATATAAATCACAAATACTTCAGCTGCTTAAAGGCACAACCTAAAGCTACAATTTGACACTTACAATCATCAATCACAGACTCTACATGTTACAGCCTGATTTCCTAGCTGACATCCATGTGCATCTGAAGATATCCATATGTACTTCAGATACATAGAGTCACATGGGCCTGCAAAGACATAGGTGTTAGCAATGCCTCAACTGTTTCTGAGGCAGTGCTGACATTGGAGTGCTCACCTAGCAGCCCTTCACTTATATCTTTTGGAAAGCACATTTCAAAGATAGTGGCAATCCAAAACTTATCACAGGTCATTGGAGGCTAGCATATCTCATTGGGGCTGCACACAACCTTATACACCTGCTACACCTAGCAAAGAAAACAGTCAACTCTCATGTACATATGGTGAGGACCTTGAGTTGTCATGTTGATTATGTTAGCTGCTGGGGGAGGTTAGACAAGGATGCTAGTATGGCTCTCTGAAGGCTGGTTTGGGAACAGGATGTTGTCGTGCCTTCACTTGTAGTAGAAAGATACTTCAGAAATGTATAAGTCAGAGTATATTTAGTGATGACTACAATAGCGCCCACATGTCAACTAATAAAAGGTTCACCTCACAGAACCCAAGGCAAAGCTGTGTTAGAAGCTATTTCCCTATCCTTACATGTCACAGGTTGCCATTTAGAAATATAGAGATGTCAGTGCGCTGCATGGCCCTTTGCCTTTCTAGCTCAGGGTTAGTCATGTTGTCCTGCTTTATGTTGGTACTTAGAATAAAAACAGAGTAAATTATTTGTTCAAATTGGTAGTAGCAGTTAAACTCCTCATCCTATCCTGGCCACCCTTAAAGCACATAGGAGTCCCAGAGAGTGAAGCTTGCAGAATGGTCATTTTCAAGCAGAGTCATCATCTTTCTGGTATTTATTGGTCTGAGGCCCTTGATTGTCCACATAGCTGGAAAGACTTGTGGCCAACAGAGCAGAGTAGCTGTCCTAGAGGATAAATCTCCTATGGTGTTTGAGCATTTTGGACATTGTGGATACTGAGAGCAAGGCAGGTGTGTTGATAGACTCTCACTCATCAACTCTGTGCATAGCATTAAGGCTAGAGAAGGTGTTGTCAGCTGATGACCTCATGAACTAGCAACCAGCCTCTATCCAAAGCCTGGGATTGTGCTAAATGTATAGATCAACTGGTCCCAGAGGTATAATGTGGTACACATTATGGCTTGTTTACTTTCAGTGTTATGTAGAAAGATATGCATTTAGACCCACTTGATGGCTGGTGGGGCCCATGTCTACAACGGAAACATTTTAGTTATCCTATATGCTTCTGACAGATGTTTGTCATGCTGCCAGGTGTAGATAATATTCTGTGAGGGCTTATGACTCAGATGACCTCATTAGCAGGTAGGGATAAGCTTGGCACAGACATTGATGGTTGATGACAAACAGGACAGGAACATCCCAATTGGGCATGGGTAGGTAAACTACATGCTGGAGGTAGTCTGTACAAAACAATGTCAGAACACATCTATGGGTCTGTGTACATCTGGGTGAATGACGTGCTGTGTTAGCCTCTGTCTATATCAGTGTCTGGGGATGATGTAGGGCTGATTGTTCCTTACCATAACAAAGCATACACCAGAGCATTTATCACACACTGGCTTTTGACATAATCAAGCCTGTGCTTCCACTCTTTACAATGGATGCCTCAAATAGGTAAATGTGTAGGATGTGGAGAAAATGCCCTCATGCTTTGTTACCTAATATTCTACCTTGGCCTGACACTGTTTATTTATAGAGTTGAGATGGGGGGTGGGGGGTTGAAAATTGGCAGTGTCTGAACCCAGATATGCTGTGGCAGTTTGCCAGATGAGTACATATCTGCCTATGGTGTACACCTTCCCACCACCCCAAATACTTCAGGCTCTCTCACCCAGTACCTGGAATAGGCCTATTTCTACTGGTATTTGGGAGTGTGCCTGTTTGAAAGAGCTTCAGCTGCCAGAAGGCTGTGCTTTTTTTAAGGGGATGTTTAGATGATGCCCACTAAATTTGGGGATGCTGGGATGGAGGGAAGAGGGAGGGCTAATGGGCCCTCATGGCAGCTACTATCAGGTTCTACTGATAAATGGGTTGGGGGAGGGCTCTGTGTCAGCATCTGGGGGCTGGGGATAGCAGGAGTCTTATCAACATCCCTATTAGAGGTTCTACTTTGCGAGGCAGAGACCTCGTTCTGTGAGATCATCCTTAGCTAACAGGTATCTACAAATCCATAACCCAGGCCAATACAGGGGTGAGAGCCAGTCTTTTGAAGTCTGCCTAGTTCCAAGCAACAGCAGGTCCTAATCACTTTCTGCTCTTGGGCAGTGAGGAATCTCTGTTCTATACAACTTCATGACTATTCCTCATTTGTCACACAGCAGCTGACAAGGTGTTAGAGAAGGCTGCAAGTAGATGGCATATTTTTTTGAAGTGTCTGACCTACAAAGGCTTAGGTTTTTTAATGCCTTTTAAGTGGAGTGCGGACACAAGTTAGGGGCACAAAGTAAATTCTTGTGGGGTGATTAGTTGACTTCACCCAATACTTCACAAGCTGTAAATGAAGACTATCTACTCTCTAGGCCTGGCACCTGCAGCTGCCCATTTTGGCACTGTGCAAATGAACAAGAACTAGTGTTCTATATACTTTTCAAGTAAGCCTCTGACTAAAGACTTATGTGATGGCAGCATTCGGCGCTAGATCTAGAGAGAAGTCCCATTGCTTGGCCAGAGGTGATAGATCTTCATTGAGGAAGAGGCTAATGGTTTGTTATAGCTACACTATGACATTCGCATAGCTATACAACCTATTGGTCACCAAAAAATTGAAGACATAGCAACAGTACTTCTAGCCAAGCATTTCTACACCTATCCTTCTGGACAGCATATGGAGGTGAACACTAGTTAGACAGTGGCCATCTCACATACATGCTCAGTACCTAAGAGTTAGCTAAGAGTATGCTGTCTACAGGAGCCACTTGGGAAGCTCCACAGGAAGGAGTTTCCTGTTTAGCTCTTGATGTCTTCCTTGAGAGTACATAGTGAGCTTTCAGTTCTATGGCCATATGGTCTTGCATGTGAGAAATGTGCCTAGTTGGAATGGCTAATGGCACTCTAGCATGCAAGATCATATGGGACCCAAACCTGTTACCTAGTGAACCCTTAAGACAAAAATTACTCAGTGAAAAGTCTCAACCAAAAGTGAAGTTTCAAAACATGTGCCAATTTTATTGAACAATTGTAGTCAACAGTATCAAAGGAAGTCAAATCTTTGGTAATCACATTTTGCAAGGAAAAGAGATCATATGGCACATGACACTGTAACTGAAATTAACACATTTAGGGGCAGATTTTCAAAGGGGTACGCGTGTAAGATACGCGCGTACCCCCCGAAAACCGGCCCCAAGCTCCCTCTGCGAGTGCTGAGCCTATGTTGAATAGGCTCGGCGGCGCATGCAAGCCCCGGGACGCGTGTCGGGGGCGTGTTGGGGGCGTGTTGCAGTGGCGCGTCATACGGGGGCGGGGCCGCGGTTGTGGTTCCGGCACGGGGGCGGGGCCGAGGCCTTTGAAACTGCTCCCGGGCCGGGGAATCGTGCACTGGCCAGCTGGCCAGCAGGCGTAACTTTCGAACAAAGGTGGGGGGGGGTTTAGATACGGCTGGGGGGGTGGGTTAGGTAGGGGAAGGTGCAGGTGGGTGGAAGGAAAGTTCCCTCCGAGGCCGCTCCGATTTCGGAGCGGCCTCGGAGGGAACGGAGGCAGGCATGCGCGGCTCTTCGCGCGCAGGCTGCCGATTTTGCACAGCCTTGCATGCGCCGAACCCGGATTTTAAAGAATACGCACGGCTACACACGTATCTATTAAAATCCGGCGTACTCTTGTTTGTGCCTGGTGCGCGAACAAAAGTACGCACGGGCATACTTTTTTAAAATCTACTCCTTAGTGTAGCCCCATACATAGATACAAATGGCAACATGACATATACAATATTAGGATGTTATCCTTTAGCAAAATCATGTTTAAAGCAAAGAACATAGAAAGTGGAAGTGGCAACCCAATAGCTACAGTACAGCGATAATGTTAGAGCTGATACCAACACATCTAGGTGATGGCAAGAGAAGGCCCAGACAGTCCATGTTGCTAGAGTGCACTCAAAGGAGGGCCAGCCTATGGGCCAAGGTAGCAGACTTCAAGAAAAAGGCCCAGACAATCCATGTTGAAAAAGTGCACTCAAAGGGAGAAAGCATAAGGGCCAAAGCAGCAGAGTTCAAGTAGCAGGCAGCAGGACCAGAACTTGAAAGTGCAGCTTGGAGGCAACAAGATCAGGACCAGAGAGTGCAGCATGGAGGCAACAGCAGGATGAGATGAGATGAGAAGAGATAGCAGGATGGGCCCAGCAGTCTTCTTCCATCTAGCTGGCACAGGAACACTGTAGTGAGAACATAACATAAGAAATTGCCATACTGTGTCAGACGAAGGGTCCATCAAGCCCAGTATCCTGTTTCCAACAGTGGCCAATCCAAGCTACAAGTACCTGGCAAGTACCCAAACACTAAGTAGATCCCATGCTTCTGATGCCAGTAATAGCAGTGGCTATTCCCTAAGTCATATTGATGAATAGCAGTTAATGGACTTCTCCAAGAACTTCTCCAAATCTTTTTAAAACCAGCTATACTAACTGCACTAACCACATCCTCTGGCAACAAATTCCAGAGTTTAATTGTGCATTGAGTGAAAAAGAATTTTCTCTGATTAGTTTTAAATGTGCTACTTGCTAACTTCATGGAGTGCCCCCTAGTCATTCTGTTATCTGAAAGAGTAAATAACTGATTGAGATTTACCCGTTCTAGGCCTCTCATGATTTTAAAGACCTCTATCATATCCCCCCCTCTGCTGTCTCTTCTCAAAGCTGAACAGCCCTAACCTCTTTAGCCTTTCCTCATAGGGGAGCTGTTTCATCCCCTTTATCATTTTGGTCACCCTCCTCTGTACCTTCTCCAGTGCAACTATATCTTTTTTGAGATGCGGTGATCAGAATTGTCACAGTACTCAAGGTGCGGTCTCACCATGGAGCGAAACAGAGGCATTGTGACATTTTCCGTTTTATTAACCATTCCCTTCCTAATAATTCCTAACATTCTAATTGCTTTTCTGACTGCTGCAGCACACTGAACCGACAATTTCAATATATTATCCACTATGATGCTCAGATCTTTTTCCTGGGTGGTGGCTCCTAATATGGAACCTAACATCGTGTAACTACAGCATAGGTTGTTTTTCCTTATATGCATCACCTTGCAGCATTGGATGAGACCAGCAGACCTCTTCCATCTAGCCAGCACAGGAACTCTGTCGTGAGTACCGGCCTGGCTTGTTTGGACAAGTCATCTTTGAGTGAAATTGTTAACCCCGGAAAAAGTTTACTAGTTGGGGTTGGGCCTCATGGCCCTTTTCCTCACTTGGGCTTTTGGCTGGTTGGAGGTAGCATCGATTTGGATGGCCTACCTCTGGACTATCCCAATAGCCAAGGACTGCTGCATGGAGTGCTTATTTATTTATACAAATTTTCTATACCGTTGTACAGAAACAAGGTTTCTATCACTATGGTGTACATTTCAACTAGAAAAATAAAAACATGAAAATAAATGATTCGAATAAAATTACAAAAAAATCTTAATAAAATTAAATAAGACTAAAAGAATAACTACATTCATTATTTAAAAAATCAGTAAAAGCAAATAAAATAGAAAAATCCTTTCATTGGGGGATCAGCTTTAAATGCCTGTTGGAAACACCATGTTTTTAGCTCTCCTAAATTTTCTCATGTCGGTTGTAATCTCAGATTCTGTGGTAAAGTAGTAGACTTCTGGGAGGATGGGGATGGCACAGGTGGAGGAGTTGGGTGACAGTAGATGTCAGGTTGTTGATGGAGGTGGCAATGGTGATAAGGCTCTGCATAAGGGAAGCTGAGGGTTCCTGCACAGCATTGGTGGTCCTTATGTGAGACCTCCTCAACCGCAGCAGCTCTGCCTATATATGGTTCATTTGGAGGCCATGCCTCCTCTCAATGCAGTCAGTGGTTTCATGGACCTTCTGCTGCTGTTGGCACAAGTAGAGGCACTTTCTGCGGGACCAAAACTGGCATGTCTGGGCTAATCAGGCTGGGTGTCCGTGGTCTGCTGCTGGTGACGTGGTGTGCTGGAGGCAGGTGGGGATGGATGAGATTGCGTCTATGGCAGGGATGACTCCTCCATGAAGCCGGAGATATTTAGACTCATGTTGAGTTGTGAATCGAGGGGAGCCAGGAACCTGGAATTGTGGATGCTTCTGTTGCAGCTGCTTTTCATAGTCCTCTTCCTCACTCCACTGTGTTTGTGCATCCATTTGGAAAGTTGGTGGCATCACTGGTGCTTTGCTGCTGGTCCCTGGGGCTGAGCTGCTGGTTCCTGGGGCTTCAAAGCTGGGAACAGGGGTTTCCAGGCAAGAGCTGTGGAAAACAAGAACACCTAAGTATGAATACTAAGAAGTACATATGTACTGTTTTGGTAAAATATGCGCACTTTGCTGCAATAAATATGAGCATCTTATGCCAAAATCTGTGGACATCTGTAGCACACTTGACATTTACAAGTCAGGCAAATTTACCGACTCCGGCTTGGGTGGTGTCCAACATGTCTGGTCCCAGCTATTGAATGAGGCGATCCTCCATTGGAGGTTATCATGATTGGTCAAGGAGCTCCTCCTCCAGTCTGGCACAAATATTTATTCTGGCTCACCATCTTGTTCTTAAATTGGGCCTTTATGTCCCTAGTGGTGGGCCACCAACTCTGCAGTCCAGGATATGGCCTGGGCAATGGTGGCCAGATCTGGCCTTTGGCTGCCCTGGATATCTTGGCTGCATGGTTGCTGAACAGCATGGCATAGTTTTCAAGGACCCCAGTGATGATCTTGTCATTGTCCTCAATGCTGAACTTTAAGGCCTGAAAACATATTCATCCTGCTGCCTGGCTGCAAGATGAATGGGGTGCCACTTCCAAAGAAGTGTCACTATCCTCACTCTTGCTCCCACTCCCCACTCCCCTCTCCCCTCCTGCACCTGACCTGCCAACTTCCCCCTCTCTGCCCTCTGTCCATCTCTACCCTGCTGTCCTTCTCCCTCTCCTGCCTCCTCCTATCCCTTCCCTCAACCCTAGCTCTACTTCTGCCCCTGTCCCTACTCTTCCTCCTCCTCTTTCTCCTACACCTCCTGCCCTCCTCCTCTCCTCTTTTCTCCCCTCCTTTCCTCATACTTCTCCTCTCTTTTCTCCCCATGTCTCTCCTGCTCCATCTTTTCCACTTCCTCACCATCACCTTCACCACCACCACCACTCAAAGACAGACAGATAGACAAAATTGACAAACTTACAAAACCTTTCACACATAGATAAACACAAGAGACTGGGTAAAGGGAAACAGATAACAACAGAAAACAAGACACCACACTCAGAAATCGCTAAACAACTCCTACTCCAATCACTAAACTCCAAGAACTCACCTCCTCTCCTCTCTCTGCCATGCCTGACACACCCTCAAAGAGGCAGCTGCAGGAAGCCAGTATATATAAACAAATAAAATAATGCACAGTGTATAAAATGGTGCGACACATAAAATGCGCACCATCCACGTGACATGCTCACATATCGCATGCTGCATAACTTACCTACGTGATGTGGTAAATCTGATATTTGTCTAATCAGGCCACGTTTTTAATGCAGATGCTAACACGCCATATTTCTGCTTTATTTATAGCAATTTGATTAATCTAGGCCTAATTTAGTTGTAGGGATATTTAGTAAGGTTTGTTGTGATTTTATGTAGAGAGAGAATTTTTTTTTTTTTTGTGAGAGTTTTTCCATGAGGCATGTTGATCGCCAGACTTGCTGGAACACTGGAATCAAGACATCCTATGCATCAGATTCTGCTTCATCACCTACATGGACCACAGAGAAGTTCTTCTAAAAGATTCAAAGATCATACGAAACTGAGAACTTATGCTAATATTCTGTCCAGAATTTAGATGGGAATTTTGAATTTTTTTCTTGAACTGAACTGAGATATAGAGTGGGTTGGTAGTTTTCCGTGATAACTTACACAAAGCTAATTTTCTTTATTTTCCTATGCAAATGCATGTTTCTTTTACTATAATACCATGCTCTTCTGGTTTTTTTGTAGAATTTAAGAATCCAACTGTGTTGTGTAAATGTGCATGCACAGATTTTGTTTGCATCTCTTGCAATAGTAATACATTGTGTGTTTATTTTATTTTCTGTATGTTGTTTTTATTTTCTGCTCCAGCCGCCATCCCCATCCCTGGGAGAACCTTTAGCTATGTAGGCCTGTGTAACGTGCCCAATCTAAAGTGCATAGCTGAGAGGTGGAGTTATTTATGTGGACCCCTTGCATACGTACATCTTTAAGCATGTGTGAAGGCTTCTACACTTGCTATTAAGCAGTGGAATTTAAACCTCACTTATCTTTAGGGACTTGGTGGTTAGTTCTAGAGACTGGAGATTGATAAAAGTTGCTTGTGAGTATTTGCAGTTGCTTTGCTAGGGATAATTGTGCCTGCTGGGAATTATCTGTTTGCAATTTTTTATTTTATTTTTTGTGATTTATTGCATTGTTAGTTTTTCTGTTTGTGCTCAGTGTGTGTCAGGGTGTGTCTGCTTTCTTGGTTTCTGTGCGAACCTCAGGCTGTGTGAGCCTACAATTTGGAGAATGCATGTAGCTGCTGTTTGTGAGGTTAGATGCCTGCTGTGGTGATGCTGGATTCAACTGCTGCAATGAGTGCTATAAAATTTTATGGAATCTGCGTTAGCAGAAGGAGTGACTACAGAGGAGGAGGAGGGGATAATCCATGGATAGAATATATATAGATTTAGAAGTCTGGTGGACTAAGGAACTTGCAAGGCTAAAATGAAAGTTATCTGAACCTATTTGGAAACAATTGAGATATCTGAAACTTTTTGGGATTAATTGTGGACTGAGATATCTGCACCAGTGTGGAATTAATTGTGGATTATTTTTTGAAGCATGCAGCAATGGAAAATATTGTTAATGTGAAAATGTCTGATTTTTTTTTAAAGAATAAGAGTAATACATTTTGTATTAAAATGAAATTAGGGATATGTTATTTGGAGAATGAGGTATTCCCAAAAGTTTTATATATATGTATAGGATATATTTAGACTAAGGGCATAGTTTTTGGACCTGTCTGAGGAGCAAGTGATGCACAGGTTCAGATTTAATAAAGCAACCATTTTATACCTCTGCTAGCAGCTTGGTGTGTGTGTATGGGGGGGTGGAATTTGCAGCCTTCCACACAGAGAAGTCATGCCTTGCCAGTCCACCTCAAAGTCACTACAGCCCTAGCTTTTTATGCCACCAGCAGCTTTCAGACCCCTCTCAGAGTTTTAGCAGGCATAGGCCAATCAGCCACCTTACTCTGATTTCACAATTTTTAAGTGCTTTTCTCAGGAGAACAAATCAATATTTATCTTTACCTGCTAATAGACAACACCAGCAGCAAACCATGACAGAATTTTACAACACTGCTCATTTTCCTTCACTTTAGGGAGCAACTGATTGCACACACCCAGCGATCAAACCACCTGCTGGGATTGAGGCCAGATAGAAAAACTGCAAGGTCTTTCACTCTCTCAACATGCAGGTGGTCTGCAATGACATTGCCCCTACTTTTTCCAGGCTCACTCCATGATGCCTATATTCTGCAACATTCAGGCATTCATGACCAGTTCAAGTGTGGCGACATCACCAAGGGATAGTTTCCAGGTTTGTATGCAGCTCGTACACCCATTAGTGTCTAAATAACCATCGACCTCATTTTTCATTCAGTTTTTAAGAAGTTTCTCCGCTCTTCACAAGGAGGCCAGCAATGAACAGCCCCAGACACCAAAAGAGGGGAGGCACCAACAAAAAGTGGTCTGAAGATTCCCAAGCACTGAAAGAGGGACAAAGGGCACCGCGACAGAATGTACCGACAACCCCCTCTCTCTACCTTAAGGAGCATGGTTCAGGCTTTTAACCCAGTCCTTCTTAAGGCAGAATGCAGCAAAGGTTTCTGGGTAAGAACCCAGGCCCAGAGAGCTGAGAGGCCCCAAGGAGCTGAGAGAGTCTCACCATATGTAAGGAGCAGTTACATCTAAGGTTTGTGACTGACATAAATGTAAAATCCCTGCTCTGTTAAGATTGTGAACTACCTGGAGTGAAGGAAAGCTGTATTGCTTTTTTTTTTTAGTTGATTTGTGTACTACCTGAAGCTAAGGTGAGCTGCACTGCTTGTTTTGAGTTTGGAACTTTTATTCACTGTAAATAAAGTGCATAAAAGGGTAACAAACAATGTCCACAATCTGATTCTTTCTGGCTGTTACCACGCCGCTCTCGCCAAGTTACCACAGAAATAAACAACAGTGGCTCGAAAACCCAAGTCACTATGGGGCCGATGCATGTCGATGAGGCTGTTATTCACTCCACATGCAGTAGGAAAATGTGCATCCAATATGCACATTTTTGCACTCAAAAATTAAAGCCTGCCTGGAGCAGGCGTTAATTTCTGAGCATCCCAAAATGTTGGACAGAAAAGCAGAAAATACTGCTTTTCTGTTCATCCTCTGACTTAATATCGTGGCAATATTAAGTCAGAAGAACGAAAGACTAAAAATACATTTTTTTTTAAAGTGCCAACGGTCAGGTTCGGGAAACAGACACTCAGTTAACCAGCATCCGTTTTCAGAACCTGTGACTGTACGCCGATTAGGAAAACGGACGCCTATAAATTCAGCATCCATTTTCTTAACCAGCGGACAGCCGCAGAAGCTGACCACTCCTGGGTGCTGGCTGTCAAGAAGTCGCTAGGGGAGCACAATCGACCCTAGCACCTCCTTGACAGCACGACCCCTAATTAAAATATTGCATGGCGCCCCCAGGAGAGACACTCAGTGCCCGCTTTCAGTGCATTTTTTTTTTTTTGCATCAGCCTCTATGAGAGGGATGTGAGGGCAATCTAGCTATGACATCTGTCACCCTCATTGATCAATAAGGTTGATTTGGTTGATCTGACTGGTTAAATGCATGTTCCCGTCCCTCTCTCACTGCTCTCTGCTCATCTCTAGTGAAGCTGTGCACCCCAATCAAGAACTTTCCTGATAGAAGAAGTACTGTTCATCGGTCAAGGTTATACGTAGCTAACTTCCCTGCTATACCTCCAAAGTAGGTATAGTAGGCAAAGTAGCACCAACAGTAGCGTCTGACAATTTCAGGCTCTCTCACGGCAGTGTTGCTAGTGCTCACCATGGTAGCAAAAGTGTATATGGTAATTTATCTTTCTTGTGTACCAGACATTTAGGTCTAAAGAAAGCTGAATAGCAAAAAACACTAGGAAACAGGATTGATGTTGTGAAAACCCTAAATTATGCTGCCACAGAGAAAACAATTATGACTTTCTATGAAAATCCTTCACAAGAGAAATATGTTGCTTGCCACAGCAACTCTATAGTTGGTTATGTAATGAGTTCCCCCATTATGTGCCTATGTGGAAAAATAACCTAGGTGCCAATATAGGGGTCGATTTTAAAACCTGCCTGCATCCATGTGCGCGCGAATTCCTGGCGCGTGCACATGGACGCGCTGATTTTATAACGTGTGCATTGCAGCACACATGTTCTAAAATATGATATCCACGCGCACATGTGCGCCCGATTTTATAATCGGTGCACGCATGTGCAGGCGGGTTGACACTCGTGTGCAAGGAGGAATTTTGTAAACCAACGCACGGGTGACGCAAGTAGGCCTTCCCCAGTTCACTCCTTAATTGGAGCGGACTGGGGGGAAACTTCTCTATACCCCACCTCACCTTCCTACCTTTTCCCCTCTCCTCCCTGAATCCTAACCCCTACCTACTTACCCTATTTATTTTTGTTTTCTAACTTACCTTCTCCTTTGGAGCAGAAGTAAGTTACGTGCACTGGCCAGTTGTCGGCACGGGCTTCCCCGGGACAGGGTCCAGTGGCCGCTGTCTTGGCTGGCCCCTGCCCCTGCCCAGATCACATCCCCTGCCCTGCCCCTTTTCGCTGGCCTGGAACTTCTGTTCGTATTGGGGTTACGCGTGTGGCCGAACCCTTTCTAAAATGCGCTCGGCGTGCTCATGGCCCAGCCATGCTCGTAACCCTGGTTTTAACATGCGCAGGCCATCAAAAATTCAGGCAATAATTAGCTGGCCTAAGTCTGACAACTTGCCTTAGGATGTATTCAGAAGGCAGGCCTTCTTGGACTCAGTGTTCTCACACTAATCCCACATCACATGAATGTACAACTCTGAGAACGGGAGGGAGTACAACATCAGATGTGCAAGCCATATAGGAGGGAGTTCTCACCTGCACCATTATTTGGGAAATCGTATGTTTCTCTCAAAGCATCCTTCAGATGCGTAGGCAAAAAGGCAGAGGAGGAGAGAATGCAGGGAACAGACAGAAAGAATGCTCAACTGACAGAATCAACTCAGCTGCCCTTCTAATAATTGTAAGAAAAGTATTTGTACTACATTACTGCAACTATTGTCTTTGCTATATCTGTACATTACATTTGCTGCATTTCAATGCTTTCTATAGCAAATTTAGCATTAATAATAAAAATACTGCTTATTTTGGCATCTATAGTTGTGCAGTCTCAGCGTGTGAGTGTGACTTTATGTTCTCTTGACAAACAGATTCTATCAGGAAGATAGCCTGCAGGATATTGCTTCATTTGTGTTCAGGGCAATGGATCCCATGGAGAGGTTCCCCCTTGTATCGGCCTTGATTATGTTTCAGTGCAGTGGATCTGTTAGAGATTGTAGTTTCAGCTCAATGTTCAAGGCAAATAGTCCAGCAGAAAGAATGCACACACCATTTAATAGTAAATTCCAAATAACAGTTTAGTATTTATTTGAGAATCAAAGCAACTATGCAAAACAAGAATGCCTACTCACTAGAAGCAGGGCAGATCAGAAACTGAAAGCAGCAAACAGGGAGAGAGATAGAAACAAACTCTGTCTTATGACCAGAAAGTGCTAAAACAGAGAAAGAGGGAAAACATTTTAACATTATTTTATTTTACATAGCTGTACATTAGTTCAGTATACACACAAACATACATAAGAACCTTCCCTCCCTGTTATACTTATAGGAGTTTATATTTCCAACAGAATCTCACCAGTAGAGCTGTCTGGAGAATACCAGCCCTTTCTATCCTTCTGTTTTGCCACACCCACAGAGTGAACCTGTAACATTAGCATCAGTGTTAAAAATGTGTGCAGTTACTTCCACTGCAGTAAGCTAATCATATGTTAATGCATCAGGAGTTAAAAGATGCTCACAAAAGAAAATGCTTAGCACACAGAAAAACATAATTTATGTGCATAAATCATTGTTTCTGTAGAGAAAAAATGGTTTATGTGCCCAAATCATGTTTTCTGCACATAAAAAAGTATTTATGCACATAAATCATGGGGCGGGTGTTGTGCTGTGCTTTTTCTTTGCACATATTTTCTGGTTTGTGTGCATTTTTAAGCTCCTTATGCATTAGCACAAAAAAATGCTTTCTGCGCAGAAACTTTACTCCACATCAGCACAGTAGTAAACTTTTGAACGCTAAGAAAATATGAGTTACGCCAGCACACTTCTCTGCATTGAGGGGTAATAGGTAATGTCTTCATAGGATTTCCTTGAGAGGGCGCTAAACAATGCATACAGTTTTAAGCACACATTAGTCATGCATACAACTAACCCCTTGTTGCATTCGGAAAAAAGTTTGCACATCTCATTACATTAGGGCCTAATGTAATGAGATGTGCAAACTTTTTTCTAAGGGCCTAATGATTAGGCCCTTAGTACATTGGCAGTCAAGCCATTCTCTTGATTGAAATTCTTAAATACACTTGTTTGGGTTTTTTTAATCAAGTGCAGTCTGAAAATGCAGTAATATCAGTAAGAGTTGGGAGTTTAATACAATGTGGTCTAGTTAACTGTTGTACCAGTCAATATTTGGTTGTGGAAGAAGGGGAAGAAAATGGAGCTTATTATGTGCAAATGCAGACTTTTACTTATTATTTATTCTGCCTTTAAGTGCAATATTTGCTTTATTAGCTTTATAATCGCTTATTGTATTACACTGGCTTATTGAGTGTTTTTCACTCATTAGTACTATTTTTATATGAGTATTGTATTTTCTGCTGCTTTCTATTTATTTGATGCCAACTGGTTTTAATTTTCTGTATGAATATTATTTTGTGCTGTTTTATTAATCTATCCATGGGTACCTAAATGGTTTTTTTTGTGATGTTTTGGTTATTGTCATTTTGTTGTTGGAGCTCGCCTTGGGCATCATGGCAAGGTGCGTGAAACATTTAAGAAATCAGCAAACAATAGAAAAATTCTGTAGTTTATCCAGAGATTTATACATACCTTTATGGATGCATGCATTGTTTTTTTCTTTGCTTTTCTTTTAAACAGAATGCTGTCATTCTGTGGGAGTTCCTTCTGTTTTTATGATAGGTCAAAGAAGGTCAAAGCTATGTACCACTATCACAGCATGCAGTTTTGTTATCCTCTTTTACTCTAGTGATCACTCTTACAGTTAACCTTTTTCTATAATAATGTTATGCAATTCACTATCAGCAGAATGTGAAGACAATCCAAGGCACTTACTTTCCTGCTCTTTATTTGATAGGGGAGCTGGTAGTGGCCACTTTTTGGTATTTTTTGGCAGATGTTACAAAACCAAATGACAGAGCTACCCAATTGCTTTTGAGGGTGTCTCAGCACAATCTAATCTTAGTTGACTAGTTTGAAAGAAAAGCAGAAGTCCCTCTTGCAACACTCTACATGGTAACCAGAGGAAAGTGGAAAATTTCCACTGGGCAATTTTGAAGCAAAGTGAAATATGGCATTCAGTCTACCTGGATTTGCACTTTTCCATTCCGAGAAGCTGTATTATTATATCTATCAATCTTTTTCCTCCAAAAGCGTGTCAAATTTTCTGCTGCTTCTCTGAAAATATTTTTTTTCTGTGGATAGAAAAACACCCTCTATACTACTGGGACAAGAGAATTGCTACAGTACATGACCAATACTCACATGGCTGGCCGTGAAATATGCTGGATGTCCTCCAACCAATGTATGTTGAAAACAGCTGGCAATGTCCCTACAAACATGTGATTACTTCATGTGCCTGAAAATATGGAATGATTAATGTTTTAAAAAATAAATGTTCCCTTATTTGACTCGAAGGATGGTGATCAGCGAGTGATTCACCAGGAAAATAACAAGCTAAACAAAAGACCAACATGGTCTGAGACAAGTTAATCAGGCACATGTACTGAGTTTTCAAAAGGGCATTTGTTTGCTACTTCGTGGATTCCTTTTCAGAAGCCTACTTTGATTTTCCCAATGTTGTCAACATAGTGCACAGAAGAATATTTTTCAGAGTCCAGGCTACTCAGTTTCTATCTTGTGATCGCTTATAGAGTCTACTCAAAAATATTGTCTCAGGAATCTGACACGATTTCATATTTTCTTGTTTATTGGACAGGGACGTGCTGTCATTTTTAACAACATTGGCAATGTCAACCATATTTCCTATTTCGTTTCATATCATTTATAATTTGAAATGACAGAGAATTTAACAAAATTTACTTGTTAAAAATTGTTGTTTTGGTGCGCACTCTTTATCTTAGTGTGCAGTTTTTACATTTAGAGCGCACTTCTGCAAATAGTGCACACTGTTACAAATTGTACATACTAAATGGAAATAGTGCACACTAAAATGCTACAAACTAGTTAGAAAAATGTTGTTTATATTCTGTCTTTCAGCCATTTCAAAGCAGATTACATTCAGGTTCTGTAGATATTTTCCTGTCCCCATAGGGCTTACAATCTAACAGGGTCATTTTAAAAGGAACACGCGTGCACCCATGCACACACATATCAGCTCCGCAAGCGGAGATACACTGCAATTTTATCTCGTGCACTCAAGTACACACATATAAATAAAAATACCCGACCCGTGCGAATGTGTGCGACAATCCTAAGAGGCGACTCGAATAAATGTCCACGCGTATTTCCGCTAGGGCTTTAGCGGCTTTTACGCGTATATGCAAGTGGATTTTAAAACATAATCGCGCGAGGGAAAAAAACATTTTTTCCAATTAGTCCACTAGTTTGTCCAGTTGATATTGAAGTCTTCAAGCCCCCGCTAGTTCTTCATCCTGCAAACCCTGCACTTGACCCCCGAACCCTCACACTATGCTAAACTCTTACAACTCAAGATCTCCAGACTTGCTCCTCATCAGAACCAGAAGTAAAGTTATGCAGATAACAAGCCGACGTGGGCTTTTTTAAAATGCAGAATTTCGTGCATATTTCTTGGCCTTGCCCTGGACCACCCATGCCCCTGCCCATTCCCCTGTCCTTTTTCTGCACCCTTCTTCCTGATGCGTGCACGGGTGTATACATGAGTACTTCGCGGGCTTCTTATAATGCGCATTGTTCACATGGCTGTTTTTGTGCGCACAACACTTTTAAAATTGACCCATTTGTTTTGTAAATGAGGTAATGAAGGATGTAGTGACATGCCAAAGGTCACAAGGAGCAGCAGTGGGATTTGAACCCTGGCTTCCCTGGTTTGTAGCCCACTGACCTCAGTGTGTACTCCAGTTTATAATATATCAGTTATAGTGGTGGTGGTGGTATCATCACTTTTATTATAATTTCATTCATAAGAACATAAGAACTTGCCATGCTGGGACAGACCAAGGGTCCATCAAGCCCAGCATCCTGTTTCCAACAGAGGCCAAAAACCAGGCCACAAGAACCTGGCAATTACCCAAACACTAAGAAGATCCCATGCTACTGATGCAATTAATAGCAGTGGCTATTCCCTAAGTATAATGGACTTCTCCATTATACTTAGGGAATGGACTTCTCCTCCAAGAACTTATCCAAACCTTTTTTGAACCCAGCTACACTAACTGCACTAACTACCTTCTCTGGCAACAAATTCCAGAGCTTTATTGTGCGTTGAGTGAAAAAGAATTTTCTCCGATTAGTCTTAAATGTGCTACTTGCTAACTTCATGGAATGCCCCTAGTCCTTCTATTATTCGAAAGGTTAAATAACCGAGTCACAGCTACTCGTTCAAGACCTCTCATGATCTTAAAGACCTCTATCATATCCCCCCTCAGCCGTCTCTTTCTCCAAGCTGAAACAGCCCTAACCTCTTCAGCCTTTCCTCATAGGGGAGCTGTTCCATCCCCTTTATCATTTTGGTTGCCCTTCTCTGTACCTTCTCCATCGCAACTATATCTTTTTTGAGATGCGGCGACCAGAATTGTACACAGTATTCAAGGTGCGGTCTCACCATGGAGCGATACAGAGGCATTATGACATTTTCCGTTCTATTAAACCATTGCCTCCTAATAATTCCTAACATTCTATTTGCTTTTTTGACTGCTGCAGCACACTGAGCCGATGATTTTAAAGTATTATCCACTATGATGCCTAGATCTTTTTCCTGGGTGGTAGCTCCTAATATGGAACCTAACATCGTGTAACTACAGCAAGGGTTATTTTTCCCTATGTACAACACCTTGCACTTGTCCACATTAAATTTCATCTGCCATTTGGATGCCCCAATCTTCCAGTCTTGCAAGGTCCTCCTGTAATGTATCACAGTCTGCCTGTGATTTAACTACTCTGAATAATTTTGTATCATCCGCAAATTTGATAACCTCACTCGTCGTATTCCTTTCCAGATCATTTATATATATATATTGAAAAGCAAGCAATGCCGGATACCTGGAGGACATAAAGAGATAACAGAAACAATTAAGGATTTATAGGAAGCGGGGGTGCTAATTCCAACCACTAGCGGTTGGAATAATACCATCTGGCCTGTGAAGAATCAGATGGTTCGTGGAGAATGACAGTAGATTACAGGGCTTTGAACAAAAATATGGACCCTCTGACTGTCTGCGGTCCCCGATATTGTAACATTCGTAGAGCAGATACAGCAACATTCGGGGAAGTGGTATGCCGTAATTGATTTAGCAAATGCTTTTTTCATTCACAATTCCTATCTGTAAAGAAAACCAAGAACAATTTGCCTTCACGTGGGAAGGGACGACAGTATACCTTCACGAGACTACCTCAGGGATACTTACATAAGCCCTACCATATGTCACCAGAGGGTGGCAGAAGATTTAGAAAGGTATGATTGTCCAAAAGACATACAATTAACTCATTACATGATGATATATTAGTACAAGTGGATACAGAAGAGCAAGTAGTGATAGCTCTAGCACAAGTAGTATAAAATATGGAGAATAGAGGTTGGAAAATTAACAAGAATAAAATACAAGGACCTAGCAACACTGTGAAATTTTTGGGGATACAGTGGTCGAATGGTAAAAGAGAAATCTTACCAAAGGCAAAGGATAAGATATTGTTGTTTTCCCTGCCGCGGAATCAAAAAGAAGCCCAGAAGTTTATAGGACTATTTGGATTCTGGCGACAGCACCTTCCACATTTGGGGTAAATATTGTCCCCATTGTATAAAGTCACTCGAAAAAAGGAAAAATTCGAATGGGGACGATTACAACAAGATGCTTTTGATCAGGCTAAGGTCGCTATCCAAACAGCATTAGACTTATGGCCTATCAGGGAGGGGCCAGTAGAATTTCAAGTTTCATTTCATCTTGTCATGCGGACTGGAGTCTGTGGCCGAAACAAGACGGTAAACGAGTACCGTTAGAGTTTTGGAAGCAGGAAATTACCTGATGCTGCATGGGCAGTATTCAGCCTTTGAGAAGCAGTTACTAGCATGTTACTGGGCTTGTTAGACACGGACCAATTAACTCAGAACCATGAAATCCTTATGCGCCCTTTAATCCCAATTATGCAGTGGGATTAAAGGTGCATGCATCGGATAGGGTATGCGCTAAGAAGCTTCCATTGTAAAATGAAAATGGTATATCCAGGACAGGGTGAAATCAGGCTTGGCTGGTCACTCCATGCTCCATGAAACAGGTATGGAAATTCCTATTAATCAAGAAAAAGAACAGATAGAAACATTGGATATTCCTCCTTCTCCGGTTACTACCAGGGTACCATTCGACCAATTATCCAAAGAACAGCAGTTACATGCTTGGTTTACAGACGGTTCGGCTAGATGAAGGGACCGAGCGAATATGGAAGGCTGTAGTGTATAATCCCCATACAAACGAAGTAAGTCAGGAGGAAGGGAAAGGCAAATCTAGCCAGTTTGCGGAACGTTATGCTATAAGGATGGCTTTACAAAAAGGGGAAACGGATTGCCACATTTATACTGACAGTTGGGCAGTCATGAAAGGAATGACTCAGTGGATGCCAAAATGGCATAAAGATCAATGGAAGATACATCACCGCCCGGTATGGGGCGCTGACATTTGGCAAAAAATCTGGACTGAGTGTCACAAAAAGCATGTTACAGTGTTCCATGTAGACGCACATGTGAAAGATGTTTCTTTATCTAATCTGTACAATTCCATTGCAGATAAACACGCAAAATCCGAGCCAGTGTCACGACCACAAACGAGCAGGAGCTATGGAAATGGGCACACGAAAAAAGTGGCCACTTGGGGGTGGAAGCTACTCACAGGTGGACCCAAGCCAGAGGGATACCAGGATCCCTCTCGCATTTTCAAAACATACTCACACAATGTGAATATTGTCAGTTGACACATCCAAGGTCACCACAAGCTATTGAGCAGGGGCATATCCATCGTGGTTTAAGTCCTGCCACTATTTGGCAAATAGATTTTATAGGCCCTTTACGAAAATGTGGAGGAGATGTATATTTATGTACGGCAGTAGATACATTTAGTGGAATCATGATGGCTGTGCCTGCACCAGAGGCTAATCAGAAAGCTACGTTAAAACTTTTAAATGAAATGAGTTGGTATTATGGAATACCAAAACAAGTTCAGAGCGATAGAGGGACTCACTTTACTGGTAACTTAGTGCAGCAATATGCTAGAGACAACTACATTGAATGGATCTTTCACATTCCATATTATCCGCAAGCTGCCGACCTTATTGAGATTATGAATGGGTTATTAAAAAATATGTTATGCTCTCTTACAAAATCTGCCACCATGAAGGGGTGGAAATCTGTATTGTCCACAGCTATACAGCTGCTAAATAGTAGACCTTTAAAAAAGGATGGAAAGACTCCTTTCCAGAAGTTATATAATCAGGAACCCGCTTCTACTCAGATCCGAAATACCATTTGCTGGGCCACGGCTTCGGGAAACGTCGAATTGCCCCGCCAAAATAGTTATGAAGCTGCGGGATATGATGTAACCAATCCCACCGCTATAGTGATACCTCCCTATGAATCTTTATTGTATGATTTACAGATTGGGTGCAGCATCCTAAGCAACATTTCGGATGGCTATGTATTCGATCTAGTTGGGCAAAATAAGGCATAACTGTATTGGGGGGAATCATTGATTCTGACTACCGTGATCCCATATATGTACTGTATCATAACTTGACGAATTAAAGAAATTTACGTTCCTGCCCAAACCAAAATGGTTACAATTGATTATTATTCCCTATGTAACAGACCAAATGGTATGGGGAATTCCCAAGTCCACTCCCTGAGGACAAGGTGCCTTTGGAAGCACCTCCAATCCAAGTAAACTACATCCAGGAGCTAAAATATGGATCTTCACACCTCATAGAGAACCTAGGAAAGGTGAAATTTTAGCTGTTGGCAAAGATGCAGTACTGACTGTACTACCAGAAGAAGATGAACATTGGATACAGGTACCCAGTATCCGATGTAAACTAAGGGAATAACTAACGATTTGTTCTCTCGCTACAGGTTGGCTTGCACCTCCCGTTTATGGCGATCAACCTCTTTGCCATCATTGGTATGGTGCACACCCTATATCAGCCTGTAGAAGTAACCTCCGGACGGGGGACTATCAAGTGGAAGAACAGCACCTCCTCTCGGATGCAGGATAATTTCACATGTAAAGCATACGATGCTTGTGTTGTTTGGAACATCATCACAACTGCAAAAGTAGTGAAAGCAAAGACAGCAAGGACAATGATTTGGTTATAGAAGGGTGGAATGCCACTTGGGAAATGGGACATAATCTGACTGCATTTGTTAATTGGACACAATCCTGTATGCAAGCTTTGTATCTACAACAACAGATAGAGATGATACAAACCAAACTATACATGAGTATTTCTCCTATATGGAAGGAATTGTTCCAATCATATGTACCATACCAATATCCTGTAGGCTGGCTGCCACAGCCACAGTATACGATATGCGACACAAATTGGTTGTACAGGCCGAATCACGTTTATAACGTCTCCAATACAATAACAGATACTGTATGTAAATTTACATCACTTCCTTTCCCAGTCTATCTTCCTGAAAGAGGAAGTGTGCTAATACAAGTTTTGCATACTAACAATTGGATATGGACAACCAATAATCACACTATTGACAATACAATATGTACCCCTACACTAATGGGATTGGCTTGCCCTTTAATGTATTCCACATTACCCGATGATTGCTCGTGCAAGCAACCTTTGGCACACTGTAGCCTTTCTAATATTACCTGATAATGTAACTGGTTTCATAATTCCATTCCCTGAAAAATGTATGTGTATATAATTTGATTTTTACAGGATGCCTGCATAATGTTACTGGTTTTCTTTTGGTTCTCGACAATATTATTTACCACCAATGGACATCGCTGACGCACAATGGGGTAAAGTTGGACTTATCAGTCTTTAAGACACCATTGTTGGATTTGACTAAACTGCAAAAGGTATGAATACCTCAGATTCGTTGAAACAGACCCTGAGACATGTGGACATTGCTGTAACTGGTGCCCTGCTTCGAGCGGACTTTGCCAAGGAACACCTACTACATTTATTTATTTATTATTTATTTAGAATTTTTCTATACTGACATTCCTTGAACAAAAATATCAAATCATATCGGTTTTACAATTAAACAAAACAGTCGCGGCTATGGCGTTACATAGAACATAGAACATTGAGAATTGAAACATAGAACAAGTCAACAATTCAACAATAACAAGTAGTGAAATGATTCGTCAGTGAATAACATAATATATAGAGCAACAACAACTGGGGCGGCTGTGGGCGTAACATCAAAATACTTTAATGGAGTATCATTATGCGGCTGCATAATGGATAAGGTGTAGCGGGGGCACAAGGCATAGGGTAGCAATGAGAATCTGGCTGAGTGGTGGAGGGAAGGAGCGTATGTAGAAGGGAAGGATGTGAGGCGTTGAATCAAGATTGGAGGGATATAATACGGAAGTAATGGGTGATCAAGTGTCTCTTTAAAGATCCTTAAGGATCGAGTGTCTCCTTAAAGAGTATGATCGGAAGTAATGGGTGATCAAGTGTCTCCTTAAAGTCCAGATATTGCTTATGCCCAGAGGTTCCCTTGTGACATGTTATGTCTTTGACCCGTGTCTGAGTAATGTAGAGATTCAGGGAAGGCTTGTCTGAAGAGCCATGTTTTAAGGTGTTTTTTAAAAGTTTGGAGAGAGGGTTCTTGGCGAACTCTCGGGTGGTAGTACAACAACAATTGATAAAAGACACCTCTCATTCTTGGTGGGATGTGTTTTTCGAACGTTCCTCTACTGCCACAATGACTCTGAATTGGATTTTTCATCCTATCCTTATTGTAATGTGTGTATGCCTCCTGTGCCTAGTGTGTACATGTTATGTTACCTATCGAGTGCATAAATAGCACGTCAAAGTAAATATACCACTAAGTGGCTTCGTATGCAGTGGTGCCTGCATTGGAGAATGATTGGTCAAGGGTGGAGTGTAGGATAAACATGCTCTTGTTAAACAGGTTGTGCAGCTCAGCTTTCTGGCTCCCTGTCAGGAATACGGCGGTCTGATCAACCGCCTACATGCCAGGGACAGGATGAGTCTGAGTGGGCAGTAGCAACTGTTGACACATAACATGGGGGGATAGTGATCAATCATTTCTCTCTCGCACACACACTTGTTTACGGCACGGTATAAAAGAGCAGGACTTTCCAGTGTTCGGCGGGAGTAGGAAATATTGCCTCTATAGACGAATAGAGTGCTGGACACTGAAAACCCCCTACTCGCCTTTGCTGACCTGACGACTCCTCGGTGCAAGGCTGATGACAAGAAGGGTGCTGGATGGCATATGCAATCATGTGGTATGTAAATAAACTTTCTGTAAATAACGTATATTACCATGATGTCACATTAATAAATGATGTCATAGATATTGTGTCAGAGTACCTTACTCTCTCATTCCCAACACTTGGTAAGGCTTTCCGCGCTGTTGATCCACCGCACACAGCCCAGGCAGAAGGAAGAAAGGCCAGGCTAGCTACTTGCCCTCTGTCTTATTCTCCATCCTGGCTCATCACCCCCCACTCACTGATCCTTGATCCAATGGGATCATGCCTTAGCATGAAGGGGGACAGCCCAGGATTACACCAAAAGTGTTCCTCTCCCTGATGCCGGGCATGACGTCACCAGCTTGTTGCCTACCACCTCTCCTCAGGGAAGCGCATGGGGCCAGCATGGCACGGGCCTCGCTGTTACTTGCGGTAATCCAATCCATGCAGGTAGTTGGATGCCTGACATTTAGTGGACAGTGTAAGAACAAGGTGCAAAAACTTCCTATAGATATATTTTTCAAAATAAGAAACATATGGGTTGTATTTAATTTTCTAAACACAAGAAATCACAGAGAATATTTAGCTTGCCATGGAGGAAGTATCAGAATTCTCTGCACCTAATCACAAAGTAATGTTTATCTTCCCACGCCTACCTCTTCCTTGGCTATAGAGAGCCTACGTTTACACAAGAGACTATCCGGACAATTATTACCATGCCTAGTATGTTGCTCCTTCGAAGTTTCACTGATTAATAACAGTTCCTTCCACATCCTAATGTTTTATGATTCTGTGTCTGCTATTCCCTCAGATGAACAATCCTTTCAAACGAGTGGAGCCCCTTTCCTCTACAGAAAACAAATGAGTAAACAGGGTGAAGTAATAGCATGCCCCTGCTGTGAGAGGAAGGAGGTTAGCTGGAGCCTCCAGGGAGGCTTCGCAGCGTCACATTTCAAGGGGGCGCTGAAGGGGGGGGGGGGGGGTGAGCTCATTGAGGGAAATCTGCCCGGAGGAGGAACAACTGGGAGGAGGGATGGGGAGGAGAGGAAGGGAAGGGATTTTGGAAGATCATTGGGGGGTGGCTGCATGCAGGCTGTAGAGAACTCTCCTCCGCCCATCTCAGCCTGAGCCGTGGGGTGGGGTGGAGTGGGAGGGGGGGGGGGGGGTCTCTCTTCTCCTCCCCCACAAGGAAGCGTGCGAGAGTGGAGCGGAGCCGGTGACAGCGACAGCGCGGGGATGAGGCTGCGGGCGCTTTCCCTGCTCCTGCTGAGCGGATGCATCAGCCAGGCCATCCCCGGTGCGACCCGACCAGCAGGAGCAAGTAAGTGGGGGGGCAGCGAGGAAGGGAGGGCTTGTAGGGTTTTTGCCTTCCACTTTGGCGGGGCACAGGAAAGAGGGTGAGGCTTTCGACACGCGCCGGCGGGCAGCCTCCTGGGGCAAAGCTGCGCGCTCAAGAGGCGCATGGGAACCGCGCGTGCATCCCGGCGCTCTGCCTGCCTCCTCCCAGCCGCAGGTGGAGAGCCGAAGCCGGGGTGGTGGGGGACACGTTTGACGTTTCCCCCCTGCTGGCCGAGCGCGTTAGGAGAGGGTTTCCTGAAGGTGTGATACATGGGGAGCAAACTGCCCAGCGCGATGCTGCTGCAGCTGGGCAGGAATGGAAGAGCGCGGGAATTAGCAAGTCAATGGACTACAGGCAGCCTTAGAACAATGCAGCCAGCTGCTTACGTCCTTGCACAAACTTCTCGGGACCTGTAATGTAACACAAAGTAGCTTCACCGAGTGAAGTTTAAAAAAAATAAATTAATTAAGATATTCATTTCCATTTGGGATTAACAAATGTTTAACCCAAAAGCCCCTTTTTTTATCCGCAGCAGTACCAAGCTGTTGTTGTTGCATCTGAAACTTCAGAGGGATTTAATGCGCTCCATTGTTTGTTTGTTTAGACACTCTCTGTATCCTGTTCTTGTCGTTTTTTTCTTCTTCAGGAACTGGTGTGCCTATATCGTGTACAAGAATGTCAGCTGTTTCTGTGCTGGATGGAACTGAGAGCTTTATTCAGCCTCTGTACAAATGTGCCTGGGACCCGATTCCCTTGTCTGCCGATACTGGTGTAAGTAATCGAGGGAAGAAACTGTTGGATGGGGTAACATCTGGCATTGCTTCATAAATCATTTCGAAATGATCATGAAGCCCAGCAACAACTAATAGTTTAAAAGGGTTCCCAGCAGGCATATCGCTGCAGAGACCTTAGGGATAAAGAAGTGACTCCTGAATGTATGCACTGGAGCTGTAATTCTAGGCATTCAGACATATATACTGTATGAAGATTCCTTGTTTCTGCTTTCTTGGCCCCATTAGACCATGTACAAAGGAAACGTTTTCTTGCATTCCCATTTCGTTTACTGATTTTTTGGGCAGCTGAAACAAATTACAGGCATGTATTGCTGAATAATCTGGTGCAAGACCATACAGTAGGTTAACCAGCACTGCTTGCCGAAAATTGGGAACTGACTGAGCTTAAATTATAACCAATCAGTTAAAAAAAGAAATATGAAACAACGAAAATATGTTCACAAACAGTTTTAAAGTGTTAAAAATAAGTATACACTTTGATGCTTGATGCATCAAAATTTAATCAGGCAGTTTTCTGGTTATGTAACAGCTGTGTAACACCTGTCGCCAAGTGGTTTTTTTTTTAAATTATTATTATTTATCTGGAACAAATTTGGATTGATAACAAGATCACAAAACCCCTCACAAAATAGCATTTTCCTAATATTTAAATCAAAATATGGTGTTTGTTCATAGCTTAATGCCATTTATTTAAATCTTTGCACTTACTATCATTTGCAAAAGGATATAATACTACAAACACCAAAAATGCATGGAGTTGGAAGAAGGAAGATTAGATTTGCCTTAGAGTGTCTCTACTGGATTGCTGCTGATTCCGTGGTCTCACTTTGATCATTTTCTGATGCCTTCTTTGACAGTGTTTGAATGGCTATTGTTAAAAAACACATGATGTAGAAAGAGGAGGGTAAATATGTGATTTTCCAGAACTCCAAGTTTCACTGCCACATTTGTTAGAGCTGGAGGAGGAATACTTGAATGTCTGTGACAGGGAGTAAAAGCCGGAGATGGTTATTGTTTTAGTGCAGTAATTAATACAGAAAATACTAAAATCATGGAAATGGGTAATTCTAGATGGCTGCTAAGAAAGGTGATAGTTTGCAAAGCTGAGAAATACTGTGACATTGTACAAGATTTTCAGGGCAAGTCATTGTCCTCCTGAGATGTTAGTCCAGTTGTGAGTGACTGAATTTCATTTCAGTGCATCTTGACGCTTTCTGTCCTGTTCAGTCAATTGGAATCAGGGTTAGAATACCAAGACTGCATCATTAATTATTTTATTTAAAATGTTATATTCTGCTCATTCAGCTACCAAACTTGTTTTATTTAGAGAAATTTGAGTTTTAGTCTTTTGTCTACTTTTTATGTTTATATAAGGTTTTGGTTATGGTTTGATTATTTTTGTTAGTTTATTAACCAGTTTTATATATGTTTTAGTTTTTTAATGTATTTATTGTTGTATATGAATGATGTTTATCAATTTCAATGTATAGTGTTGTGACTCACCTTAAGCTATTTCTGGAAAGGCAATCAAAGAGTGTATGAAAATAAATAAGGACATGAAGCTTGATAACAACAATACTGCACAATTTGCTTGAAATGGACTTCCTGAGCTGGTGCATCATGCTCCATTCCTGGCCTTATTCCAATCCAATCTAATATCCCTCATTTTTGAGGCTGCTTTCAAATCTTAACCCCTATTTGTCCCATTCATAGCCTTATTGATTTAACTATTTTCTTAATAAATGAAACTCCCAAAGTCTCTCTTGCCCTTTATAACATAGTAACATAACATAGTGATGATGGCAGAAAAGGGCCAAATGGTCCATCCAGTCTGTCCGGCAAGCTTCTTATGGTAGAATCTGCCACACCGTGCAGGTCCCCCCATATGTTTGTCTTGACTAGATCATAAGCAGGGACTGTCTCTAGTGTATTTTTGTACAGTGCTACATACCCTGAGTAGCTCTATAGAAGTGATGAGTACTAGTAGAAGCACTGCAGTATTCTTGAGTGCTTTGATGTCTTCAAAGAGATTCTGTTACCAACAATGTGCTGGGGTAGAGCTGGAGCGCTACTTGAAATGGAGGCAAGCACAGTTTTAGATCCCAACAGAGCAGCAAAAAGTGGGGAACGGCCACCATTAGAAACAAGAGACTCATGGTAGATGTTACTTAATGTATGAATGATAGAAGAAATGATGAGATCAGTTCTGCTTCCAGGAAATTCAATAAAACTATATATTTAAATCCATCTGATCCCCTCTGTTTACTTTCTAGTGATTCTGGTGTGCAGACTGTGACTCAGCTTCATGGATTTTCTGTTTGGCACTCTTTGTACTGTTGTGAACTCCAGTTATAGCTGCTGTATCCATAAGCCTCAGCTACCTCCAATCCATCTTGAGCCAGGTCTTGCTTTGAAACTCCCGTCCCTTAGTGTTCTAGGATTTGTCATCACAAAATGTAGGGACTCTAAATCCTGGAATGCTTGGAGTCGGAAGTGAAAAACCATTAATTTACAGGAAGAAAGCAAAGTGTGCTGTTAAAGTCACCCACCGACACTGTGCCCAGCGGTGGTTTGGGGTGCTATATATTAACAGGAGAATGTCTGTAATCTCTGTGAGAATGTTACAGTGGGTATCATCAGAGTAAGACTACCACTACAGCTGAAACTGTGCCAATGGCTGCAGGAAAGATACAGAGAGACTGTGTCTGCTTCTTGCAGCATGTGCCCTATAGTGACTTAGAGGCAGCCTTCTGCTTTCTCTGTGTAAAAGAGTCAGTGTGGCAGTGTACTGATTCTTGTGTGTGTGTCACTCATGCACTGTTTGACTTATTTACTTAAGAGTAAATTTCCAAAGGGCTTGTGCCCATAAAAATAACATATATGCATACACTTGCAGATATGCCATTTTCTAAATGTCAAGTGAGCATGTGTATTTTCCATTTCATGTGTACATTTTACTAATGGAAGGAAGGTACAGGCTAAAGGCGTTCTGAGGTGGATTAAGAAATGCATGCGGCATTTTCTATTTTGTAAGAGATATACACGTATTGTTATATTTTCCTAAATGCCTAAAATATACGTGCATGTGTTTATAAAACAGGTAGAGAAACTAAGGGCCAGATTTTCAAAGGATTTACGAGTGTAGGAGGGGTTACATGCGCCGGGCCTATTTTAGAAAGGCCCGGCGACGCACATAAAGCCCCGGGATGCCTGTAAGTCCGGGGCTTTACTAAAGGGGTGGGGCATGGATGGGGTGGGGTGGTCCAGGGGAGGGGTGGGGCCAGTGGCTCCTTGGCACAGCGGCCATTTGCTGCTGCGCGCGCAACTTACTTCAGCTCCAGGGCTGAAGTAAGTTTAATAACAAAAGAAAAAAAAGGTAGGGGGGAAAGGGCAGGGGAGGAAGGGGAAGGGAAACGAAGGTGGGGAGTCGGGAAGTTCCCTCCGAAGCCGCTCCGATTTCGGAGAGGCCTGGGAGGGAACGGGGGAAGGCAGAGCGGCTCGGTGCGGGCTTGGTGCACGCAAGATGCATCCCCTTGCACACGCCGACCCTTGATTTTATAACTTTCGCGGCCTGCGTGCGCAATTTATAAAATCAGGCATACATGTGTGCGCGCCGGGTAGTGCACGTACATGTACGTCCGCACGCACCTTTTAAAATCTACCCCTAAGCGTTTTCTTGCATTGGAAATATTGGAAACGTATTTGAGTACTTTCAGAGCAGAACTATGCAGTATTTTATAAATAGTGCTGCTTCTGCCACACAGTTTGTAAAATACTAGAATACACCTCTCTGCATCCACTTATGTGTGCAAGTGCTGTACCATGAATAGATTTGAAAGTTAGGTGCCCCTTGAACATAGTCATTCAGCAATCATTCATTCATTGAGCGCTGTTTGTGACGAAAGTAACTGAATGGTCTGCTGTCTCTGGGTGTCAACACTAGGGTGTGCAAGCATTGTATCACTAAAAGCCCTGTGTTAATAAATGTCATCATGTCACTGCATCAACAGGCAAACATGGCAGCGGGAGAGGAACAGGGAAGGCTGTTCCTCCAGAGACTTGGGGCCAGCACAAGTAGCAGTGGTGATGATGAGAAGCACAGAATGAGGAGCAGGAGTATTTCTAGCAAACTCAGAAGGATTTTTTATTTTTTTTTTTTTTAAGAGGAAGAAGCCAGTTAGAGAGACAGGGCTGGCCTAGAAGGGGTACCAGTAGCTCCTATCACCACAAGGGAGGCAGGGAAAGACAGACTCGGTGGAGGGTTGCAGGGATAGTAAGGATGTGCTAGGAGCACAAGGGCACTAACCAAAACCAGCACAGGACTCCCTGTTCCATTCTGATGAGGGTCTGCAGCAGATCTTTGCAGAACCTACTGATTCAGATGAATCATGTAAGGGATTTAAAAAAATTAGAGGAAGGGGATGTTGAAAGTCTAGTAGTTGCGGAGGGTTTGGAGAACCTAGTTATTAGCATGATATCTGGGGAGCAGCCAAGGGCAGTAAAGCAATTCTGTTGGGGTCAAGATCATCCCCCAGGAATAACAGGAAGTTGAGCACAGGAGAAATGCCCTTAACCTTGCACCTCCTGGGTCTGCTCTCAGCCCCTGCCCCAGCAGCAGCACCCAAGGATCCAGAGAGGGGATCCAGCATGATATTAGAGATGTGGAGGCACGTTGCGGTATAACCTCATACCCCCACCCCTCGTCTTCCTTGTCGCCTTGGGAGATCCTTCTCTGTTTTTCTGCACTGTCCAGATATTTTTGGAAATATTTTTGTATTAAAGGAGCGATCAATTTTTGTGCTGCAAAGCCACAAACTGACCTGGTTTATTGGGTAACAAGGATATGCAAATGAATTATATTGTGTAGCATAGCCATTGCACGCAGCATATTACGAATATTAATTATGAATACCCTGAAAACAAAACCTGTCTGTGGCCTCAGTGGACTTGACCTGGTCATGCCTGTGCCATGTAGAATATTTCCCAGTGCATGCATGTTTCAATATTTCATGTCCAGTTGTTATACGGACTGTGATTCCTGCAGGGAATGCTCACACTGGGCGAGCAGGTAACAAAACTAGGTTTACTTCAGAATATCCATTTTTATATTTTTTTGAAGCAACTCAATATTAGATCAGGCTGTGCTGTTGTATCAGACAAAAAAGGAAGTTACGGGGGCAGTCGAGTACAAGATGTTATTACTAGACCTAATATGGAGATTTTACCACTTGCAGGAGGTGTCAGAAAGTTAGGGCAGTGATTAAAGCTCACCTGGGATATGTAAAACTACACTCTGTGTGACCTAGAGCAAGCCAGTTTATCTTGTTGTTTTTTCAGTTTGGATAATAATATCATTCCTTGTTCATTCACAATGAACCTTCAAATTGGTAATGTGGGGGGTGCTTCCTGGTGGACTTTTGTGTAACAAATGATTTTATCGCTTTGAAAATTTTGCCTTATGTTTTTGTAATTATATACACTTTTCCTAACAAGATGTAATCTCTTGGAATTTAAAGTAAATATATAATAAAAATAACCTATTGCATGCTATTTACATGTATATAGAACAACCTGAGTTAATTCCTATTCAAATGCACCACCCCCATTAAACCAATAGCACACTATAGGCAAGCCATTCTTCTAAGGGTTTTCTCCTATCTTGTGGCTGGTGAGTCTATTCATACTGGCTTATGCGTTGCATTTAGTGCTTGGAACCTAATCTACCCAGTATGATCCATTAAGTTGATGATTATACTTATTACTGTTTTAGCATATGGGATATTTTCCATCAAAGCGGTTACCGAATGCAGGCAGAACACAATCAGGCAAATGTTTAGACATAAGAATATAAAGTTACGGCGAGACAGTGCAAGCATGAGTGAGTGAGAGGGCCTGGCAGGTAAAAATGACAATGGGAAGGGATAAAGAGAGTGAAGGGACCTGTGGAGGAGTGCATGTGCTATTTAAAGCTTTATTTCTGATGACCTATTGATTCCTCAGTCCTCGAGTAAACCAGCGCAATGCTCAGCTTCACAGCTTGCCACAGACTGTACCATTAGAAATAACATCTCACCCGTGCGCCTGTATGCACATGTACAGGACCATTGCATTAGTGTCATATATTCTTGCAAAAAACAGAGAGAAGTAGGCAGGGTATCGATAGTACAGTTTCAATAGGTTAAAAGTCACAGTGGTAGTGGCTGTTGAAAACTAGGATTTCAAAAGTGTGTGTTTTTAAAGGGATTTCTTACATTTCTTTTTACGCACTTTAGAAAAACAATAGATTCCTTTATCTGCATACTCTTAGTGGAAGACGTTTTGTTAGTTTGCAATTAGTGTCTTTGTCCTGGACCCAGGATGCAGAAGGAAGAGCAGCCAATATTCCAATAAAGTCAGAAAACCAACAGCAAGAAAAGAGAAAAAGAACAATTTCCTGACTACGCCCACTAATAACAAGGGAGGGTAGCTATAGCAATTTATCCATTAGTTCCTGGAGCATCCAAGAAGACAGACAATGCAGTTCTTTCATGAGCCAACTTGTCACTAAGAAAAAGTGTAAGTTGGCGAGGTTCCAAAAACACACATCTGAATGGAAGAGGTGTTTTATGGAATAACTCAGCTCTGAGAGTTTGATATTCTGTCTGATTCCTAGTTCTGGTTCGTTGTTTCTGGATCCGCTTCTAGTAGAGATAAATGTGTCGCTCAGCGTTTATTGAAGAACAACAAATCACTTTTGCCTTAATTCAGTGGGTTTCCATTCTTGTCCTCAAATGCCCGCAATGGCTTGGATTTCCAGGGTAATCAAATTATGCAAATTAACCTGAGACCAAATGCATCAAAATATTCCTCGTGAATATTCATTATGGCTATCCTGAAAACCTGACCCATCTGGGGTACTTGAGGGAGGTCTGAAATAACCTCATTGATTTAAATCAGGGATTTCCAACCTGTTCTAATAACCCTAGAGTCAGTTGGAAAATCCACAATAAATATGTATGAAGTAAATTTTCATATAAGGGAGTCCTCCAATGTATGAAAATTTATCTCATGTATATTATTGCAGATATCCTAAAAACCTGAATGGCTGTAGGACCAAGAGGACAGGTTTGGAAGTCCCTGATCTAAAGTGTATATCTTTGTGAAATGAGTTTGATTGTATCTGTGAAACTGGCTACTGCTTTTGATGATGCTTCAGAAGTTCTTGTATCCTTAAAATGTAGAGCGAGGCCGACCTAGGCATAGCTAGGGATTATTTTTTTTATAAGAAATTAAGGCTTTTATTTATTTTATTAAATGTTTGTAATATTTTTCCCAAATTCTTCTCGCTCCCTTTTAAACCCAGGTGACATGCCCGGGTGACTCAAGACTGAGAGGTACTGGCAAGGGCTACCACGGTAGTGCCAGCTGTCTTCCTTCCTTCCCCAGGCCTGAGCGTGCCACTGCTGCAGCACGCCCAGACCTGACCAGCCCTGACAGGTGTGGGGTTCTGAACCCAAATCCTCTATGCTTCAGTGCTGAGCCACTAGACTGACCCTGACAAAATGTTAATTTTACTGCCATATTAAATTAATACAAATTTAAGTAAAAGAAAGCCGTTCTAAAACTTTATTAAATATGGAGAATAGAATAGTCAAAGGTGATCAGTTTACATGTGGCAGAAATCCAGTGCAGGTGTCATTTCCTTTCATGGACAGTGGAACCGGAGTTAGTGGTTAGAGAATTTAACTCGAGTCAGGCAAAGCCCTGGAGCACATGTTCAGTACTGCCCTCTGCCATTAAAAAATCTTTGTCTGATCTTAGGAAAGTCATTTTACTTTCTTGCATCTGGTTTTTTTTTTTTTTTTTGGGACCTCACTGAATACCAGGTGTTTGTCTTAGTTTGGCTAAAATTAATTAAAAAGAGGGCTCATTCTGTGGCTTTCAATTTTTGGCCTGGGGGGGGAAGGAATGCAGTGCAGCCGGCTGGAGTGATAACATATCTGAACTCTGGACACCAGCTGCAGTCTTCCCATACACCACTTAAAGAAGCCTCTCCTGCTCCTGAGATAAGAGAGCAGAAAATAGCTTTATTAGCCTGCTTGCCCTCTAAGGAAGAGGCCTTTTAAAGGCATCACACAAACACCCAATGCAATTTGCATGGTGTTAAACTTCAGCTATTTTTTCATGCAAGGATTTGAGAAATTGTCCACGTTGTGCCAGGTAAATAGTTGCTCTACACTTACAAATCTGCAGTCACCCCAGGAAGGTACCAGTCCTGAAATCGACTATTTCCTTCCAGACCCGATGAAGGGAGTAATAGCTTAGGAAAAAAAAGTCAAGCAATGCATTGAAGTTAATCCAATAAAAAGGTATAACCTTATTCTAAAGTTTGTTAAACTGTACTCCTAATATCTCTAGCAAGCTTCATTTTAGCATTTATAATTTTCTTCTGCACTAGAGGTGACCTAGGATGTCTTTTCAATCTATACTGCCAGAAAAAAATGTACAAGCTCCTATTTCTTGAATAGACTGAATAAATCCATGCCTTGTATTTTTATAAAATGAATAAAATAGAGAAGGTAATTATCTTTATAAGCAAGGCCACTGAGTAGTTTTAGGAATATATTATTTGCATTGTTTCAGTGGGATTTTTTTTTGTTTCAGGGGTGGAATTGTTCTGTCCTTTTTTTCTGATAATTCATTCCTATATTCCATCTTATCCTACATAATACAAACTAGTGTCCGTCTGTCATGTTCCCATAAAAGGAGTCAGCATTTCAAAGTCTTTTGCCAATCTATCAGCTTTTATTCATTTAGATTTAGCTCACCCCTTTTATTGCAAACTCAAGGAAGTTACATCAGGTATTTCCCTGTCCCCGGAAAGGTTTATAAATCAGTTATCTGCATAAATCAGGATATATATGCACATAAGTCTAAAGTTACAGCAGTATTTTAGAAACTGAGTGGGGGGACCCACACAATTAATTGAATCCTGAGTATCTCTGCTCCAAACGTACACTTGCAGGGAATCATATACTGTTTCTACTCATTTTATAAATGTATGCGCACAGAATTTAAGGTGAATTTTAAAAGCCCAGCGCATGCGTCAATTAGGGGGATGCATGCACAAGTCGGGCTCGAGCACACCGAACCAATTTTAAAAGCCTCCCAGATATGCACAAATCCCCTGCAGCGCCCACATCTCAAAAGTTTTCCAAAAAGGGGTGTGGGCATGGTCAAGGCGGAGGCATTTTGGGGAGGTGAACCAAGATATGCACATAAATACTTACTTGCCTAGGTGTGCATCCAGATCCCCTGCCGCGTAGTTTACTTCTGCTATGGAAGAAATATAAGTTATAATAAAGAAAACTAGGTAGATCTATGGGATTTTAAAAGTTGGGGCTAACGGGGGGAAGTGAAGGCTATTAAACTAGAGGGGTTTGGAGGACCTATCCCTTAACTGGGTGAACTGGGGATGGACTGATTTTAACTGGCAATGGAGTCGACATGCACCTCTTAAAACTAGAAGCACATGAAATCAGCAGATTCAGGCTGAGGCTTGCACTCATATGCCACAACATGTGGCCAGCAATAATCCACTCTGCTTATTTGGGGAGCTTATCCCATGCACCCCAAACATGCAGGCCATGGAGTGGACCCTCACAATGGCAGGCAGGCGGCACAATGTGTTACGTGATGGGTGTTTTAGTGTGCCCTTGGGCCTCAGCCCGACCCCAGACGGATCCAGGACCAAAACCGAGGGTTAACGGCGTGTTCCAGCATGGCAGACGGTCTGACCCTCTGCCAGGCCTGCAAGCTCCCAAGGCCAATAACATGATGTTGAAGTTGAATGGTCCTCTGACATTCCGAGCCCTTTCAGACCTGCCGCTTGGATCGGCATGGAGCAGCAGGCCTGGCCTGAGGATGAGGGGCAGACGGGCCTTGACATGAAGACATGACACCAAGGTTGATGCAATGGCATCACAGACGAGGGTTGAAGGCATGACACCAGGGTTGTTGAAGACATGACACCAAGGCTGATGCAGACGGCATCAGAGATGAGGGCTGGAACAAGACATGACACCAAGGCTGATGTGACGACATCAGATACATGACGAAGAACTTGACGAAGTCCAGACGAGATGAGAAATTGGGCGGAAGGACATTGGCACTGTCTCTTAGGGCGCCCTACTCAGCCCACCTTCACGAGTGGACCCAATGGGCTGGTCGCGGACCACCCTGTCCCACTGTTGCGCCCTATACAGCCCGAGGAGGCTGGTCACAAACCACCGCGGAGAGCAGGACAAGCGCAGGGAAGAATCCAGTCGAGGTGGGACTCCAACGATGGAGCCAGATATCGTCCGAAGCACCACAAAGGCTGGCAGGACATGACGGCTCAGGAGCACAGGAACGAATTCCACCTGTAGGCTACTCCACGCTCGGGAAAGATGTCATCCGAGAAAACACGGCCTGACAGGACCAGAAGGCTCAGGAGCGCTGAAGCAAACACAAGAAGGGCAGGACACCAGGAGGTTGAAACACCAAGACACCTGGACTGAGGACATCAGGCACGAAGACATGACATGACGACAAGATGAAATGATGAGGAGCTCCACGAAGAAGACCTGATGGAGCTCTGGCAGGCAGGAGCCTCCAGAGTGAAGTAACTCCGATGCAAGTCGAAGACGTAATGTGAAGACAGAACTTTATAGGGCGACACAGGAATCCATCCATAGGCGGGGCCAGCACACTTCCTGTGTCTGGTCCTTTAAATTCTGTAGAGAGGAGCGGCCGGGCGCCTAGGAGGAAGGAAGCAGGAACTGTGCAGGACCGTGGACAGCGGCCTGCACAGCGTCGACATCACGAAGAAGCAGGGTTGGCCTGAGAAGCAGCCCCCAATGACAGTAGCGGCTCCAGCCGCTGCAGGAGACCCCGGGGGCAGCTCCAGCCACTACTCGAGCCTGGGGAGGCAGCCTCCTGCCACGAAGATGGAAACAGCGTCGGGTGGCGGCTCCTGTGCGCAAAGAGGAGCAAGGAAGTTCCGCGGCTCCGGCCGCGGTGAAGACTGATACCAGGGGTGGCCTCCGGGCCACATGAGGAACTCCAGTCCGCGGCTCCAGCCGCGCTAAAGGCCTGACTCCAGCGGCACCAGCCGCGTCGAGCAGTATAAGCAGCAAGGGTAAGAAAGTGCCTGCTCGCGGGCAGAGGACAAGAGAAAACAAAAGGAGAAGGAACAGATCAGGGTCCAGCTCAATAACTCACCTCTAATACTTCAGACTCTGACAGCACCTCCGATTCTAGTCCAACCAGATCCTCCAGTGAGGCGTCAAGAGGACCCCCAACCCTAACAATGCTATCACAACTATGGGAAATTTTCCCAAAAGACTTGTGGCAAAAGATTAGAAAGCAGATATATATATATAGAGAGAGATATATCGTATTTAGACTATTGGAAGAAAGAAGGAAGAGGGGCGATAGGAAGAAGAAGAAGAGCGATTGGCCACTGGGTGCTGACAAAACTATCCCTAGGAATATCATCAATTAGACAAGCTTTTTTAAGGATGATGAGTATCATCAGCCAAAATGACCCCTCCCAGTATGGCCCTATGTTGAGTTATGCTGACATCATTTTAGAAGCCTATAAAGAGTATGATGGCTGGGCTTGGCTTTACGAGAAGCACTTCCAGGACAAGATGGAAAAAAAAAGATTCGTGTCCTGGGGCATGCAAGATGTAGTTCTCTGGTTCAACAGATGACAAACAAGGTGAGTGATGCCAGGACTCAGGGTTGAGCGGTGCAAAGATCCAGTATTACACTATCGCTGACGGCCACCATGACTGCAGGTGTGAATAACACATGTTGGCAATATAAGAAGTCTTTGTGTAGTTTTCAGGACTGCAAGTTTGGCAGTCTGTTCCATCTGTTTCAGTTCGCATCTGGTGAACAAGTGTGCCAGGAAGGCCCGTACTGGGAGTACTGCAAAAGCAAAATGAGTCTACGACTTTCAGCAAGGCCATATCCCCTATTAATTTGAACTCGATGTTGGCATCTCTAAATTATTACCTCCAATGCAACACAGCAACTAAATTCACTAATGCAGGTGTAGCCAACTCCGGCCCTCAAGAGCCACAAACAGGCCAGATTTTCAAGATATCCACAATGAATATGCACGAGATAGATTTTAATGCATTGCCATCATTGTATGTAAATCTATCTCGTGCATATTCATTGTGGATATCCTGAAAACCTGGCCTGTTTTTGGTTCTTGAGGACCAGAGTTGGCCACCCCCTGCACTAATGGTTCTCTGACAGGATTTATTATACCACTGCAGGGCTAGATCAACAGCCTTGATGCATATAATGCACCTTTGGCAGTGCAATGTCAAGACATAGTTCAGCAGAAGATCGATAAGGAGCTGGAATTGGGCAGGATGGCGGGTCCATTCTCATATCTGCCTCTTGTGAAAATCATGTTATCACCATTGGCTGTTATTCCAAGGAAGGAACCAGGAAAATACAGGTTCATCCAGAATCTGTCTTATCCAAAAGGTGCTTCTGTGAATGACAATTTGCCCACCGTGGAATGTACAGTACAAATACTCATCGTTCTATAGCACCATCGCCCTGCCTGAAAGAATGCGGTTTAAAGCACTTTGATGGCTAAGACAGATATGGAGTCTGCATTCCAGCTGCTGCCCGTTCATCCAGGCAGCGTCCCACTATTGGGATTCAAGTTTCACAGGCAATACTATTTGCTTAAATGTATGCCTATGGGTTGTTCCATCTCATGTTCCTGCTTCGAGTTATTCAGCTCCTTCCTCCATTGAGTGGCAGCATAGAGAATCGGTATCAACAACATTATTCATTACCTCAACAATTTCTTACTTGTGGGGCTGGCTGAGTAAGAAACTTGTGCCATATTGTACACGCATTCCATGATCTGGCGGAAGATTTCGGAAGTACTATTAGCATATGAGAAAATGGAAGGACCCTCCACTGTCATTTATTTCCTTCGGATTGAGCTCAACTCAGATAAGATGGTGTCAAGACTGCCTGAGGACAAGTTTGCTTAAACTGAGATCAATGCTCCTGACTTGTATTAAAGGCCAAGAAATTCAGTTTGACCTACATGCAGTCCCTGCTAGGTACCCTGAACTTTGCATGCCAGGTGATACCTATGGGGAGAGTGTTTCTACAGAGCTTAGCAGCAGCGATAACAGGGGTGGCTAGAGTGAATCACTTCTGGATAAGGTCAATCAAGGATGATCTGGCGTTTTGATGTGGCAGAAGCATCCCTTCTCCAGTAAGGATTGGACATATACTCTGATGCCTTCAGTGGATGAGGTTTTAGCCTGTGCTATTAGGTTTCTTGGTCCACCGCACTTTGGCCAAAGTCTTGGATTAAAGCGGACCTAACCTGCAATGTCATATTTCTTGAGTAATTCTCATAATGGTTGCTCTGGTGATATGAGGTTTCAAATTGTGAAACAAGCAGATAATTTTCTGGTGTGACAATTGTGCTCTAGTGGACATAATTAACAGACAGTCTGCCAGATGCCCTAGGGTTGTAGATCTATTGAGAGAAATTGTGCTGGCGGGCTTAAGGCTTAATACTACAATACAGGCATGACACATACCAGGAATTAACAATGGTATTGCAGATGCCTTTTCAAGAGTTAAATGGGATTTTTTCCCCATGCAGGTTCCGAACACAATCAAGCCAGAGTGCTTATGGATGATTGGACTGCAACCACCAAAGACCCTCCTCCAGAGATCGTTAGCTCCAGCTATTTGGGTTTCATACAATAGGGGTACAAGCTCATTTGGAACTTCTTGGCTGGTGATAGATGGGCTATGGGACCTGTCCCCAAAGATTTGATAGTATACTACATAGTGGAGGCAAAAGATGCTGGCATATCTAGGAGTGCTGTGTTGGCCTTCTTTACCAAGGCACAAGGTTGGGGGACCCTACTAAGAGTTTCCTGGTTAAAATAAAATGATAGTGGGATGGACTAAGAAAGTTGGTATGTCGAAGGATTCACAGTGCCCGGTGACACAATGTACATCACAGTTCACATATCCAGATGGACCAGGCTGGATGAGGTGCTACACTATGTCTAAAATTAATCAAATCACTAGTCACTTGCCTGGTAGAGAACTTGAGAGTCTACTGAGAATGTGGTTCGTGCAGTTTAGTATAGCTGTGTTTAAAAAAGGATTGGATAAGTTCTTGGAGGAGAAGTCCATTACCTGCTATTAAGTTCACTTAGAGAATAGCCACTGCCATTAGCAATGGTTACATGGAATAGACTTAGTTTTTTGGGTACTTGCCAGGTTCTTATGGCCTGGATTGGCCACTGTTGGAAACAGGATGCTGGCTTGATGGACCCTTGGTCTGACCCAGTATGGCATTTTCTTATGTTCTTATGTTCTTACTTAGCCAGATGCCCCATGGTGATACACTTTTGCTGGTACATGCTGACGGGGTTCTGTTGTCCCGATACCAAATCTCTGCAGGTTTTAGAGCAGTCTTGACCAAGTTAGGTTTCAGTGCAACAGAATTTGTTACTGATTCCTTTAGACTAGGTGCGGCACCAGCATAGCGCAAGCAGGGCTACTCATGGAAACAATACAGAGAATCGGGAGGTGGAAGTCGGTGGCAATAAATCAATACTTACGATTGGATTTAGCCAGGGTATCTAATCATGTTAATTGATGTTCTTTTTAGACTTGCCCGTGGGCTGAAGGAGGGTTTGGATCGTGGGACATTCCTTCGTGCATTGGGCAGCTTGGCGGGCACAAGAACACCCACATGGGCCTCATTTAGGCCTGGCTCCATATGGAGTTCATATTTCTTGGTTGGGCAGTTGTGGTATGCCATGGGAAGAGCTGTTATTTTTCTTGTAGCGCAGGAAGGATGTGGTTGCTGCTACAGAAGCTATATTAATCCACCTTGGGGGTAATGACTTTGGAAACATTAATTGCAGGCAGCTGGTACAAGTATAAGAAATGATCTTGCAGAGTTGGCTTCCGTATTCAGCAGATATTATTCCACATATTAAATGGAGCGACTCAAAGTTGTGGAAGCAGGGCCGCAAGAATGTGAATCGTCAGATTGGTGTATGCATTTACAAACTGGGGGGGGGCGGCAGCAAATTTGGCATGATTGGGCTGACAGCCAGTATGAGGAGATTTTACAGATAGGATGAAATTCACCTAGGGTATGACTTATTCAACAACACATTACAGGAGGCATTGGAGGGTGCATTGCGTATTGCAGAGGGGATTCACAGATAGATGACCTAGGGGTGTGGTGGAGGGGCAAGAGAAGGCAAATACAGTACTGCTTCATGCCTGTGTTGAGGTACCCGAGCTGGGGTAGTCAGTTTTTTAAGGCTGTACATGGGTTTTACACTGGCCTTCAGGGCAAGTAGGTAGACAAAGAATGGCCTTCTGGCCCAATTTCATCGTGGCCTTCAAGGCCGGTAGTGCAACACATAGGTGTGGGCATGGTAATTTCCGGCAGAGGGCCCCTTTGCTGGCGACGTGGCAGAGGGGTTGGGTCAACCATCACTACTGCCTTGCCTTACTCCATGGCAGGGCAGCAGAAATAGGGCAACACGATTATATTCATAGGTTTTGGCTCGGGTACACTAGGGATAGCAGTTTGTCATGTTTGAAATCACTAATTAAACTGGCTGCGCGTCTCTTTACACCCCAAATTAGTTTGTGTAGTCTCACTGATTTGCTGTCTGTCTGTGTCGGGGGACAGGTGCCAATGCATTCATCGCAGCTTCCAGGGCTAGACGTAAAGCAGTGGGTACCTCCTACTCACCACAGGAGGTTGTCCCGCCAAAACTGTGGGAACAATTTATTTCTAAAGCACTTCAGTTCTACAGCTCTCCTCTCTTAAACACTTCAACACAATCATACACTCTTTCTCTCAGTGGAATTAAATATAAGCCAAGAAAATGTGAGAATACTCTTTATGTGTAATATGATCAAAACAGATTATGCTTGTCTTTTGTAGGGTTTAAATTCTTTGATTATTAACAAGGCCCAACAATTCCATTCCACGTTTACTGTTTTATTCTACCTTCACTAGTGGCAGCGAGCGAGAAGAGAGCCTATATACCATTTGGGGAGGGGGGGGGGGGTTGGTGTGTTTTTGTTTTGTAATTCCCTTTTATATGTGACTAGAGCACTTTTCCCAACACTTTTTTCAATAAGTGAATGGGAATTTACTTGGTGGGTGGAACAGCAGCTATTGTACATTTATACATTCATTACACATGCACGAGTATGGGCAATACTAAAACGTCAGAGATGAACCCAGTGGCAATAATTCTACAATAAGTGATCAACACTCCGGTAAAAGCAATACACTAGTGTTATTAATGCTTTACCCAATCTTTGACAAATATTACCCTGCCAGAGGAGTGTTATTCAATTCAATGGTCTCTTTAAGCTGTGCAGCCAAAGGGGCCCATTTACTGCAGGAAAATTACCATATGATTTACTAAACTATGGTAGATAAGTATTTCAGTTTCAGAAAACATTGAGGTAATTTTTGGCACATCACCATGGCAATGTGCATGGTGGCTGCCATTTTTTTTAGGGGCCTTAAAATCTGAAAGAAAGTCCATTCTACGAGAGGGGTGCAAGTCCTTGGTGGTCTTAAAGCAGCCCCTTTCCTCTGCCTCTCCACATAGGGGGTTCAAGGATCACCAGGGGCAACCTGGTGCCAGTGGGGAAGCAGCGAGTAAGGATCAGAGCTGCCCCCCACTCTACCCCTACTGGACAGATAGGGACTTCAGGTACATTTCTCTGAGGGTCAAGGGGGGCGGGATGTGGGTTCCCAAGAGGGGGACGAGGCATTTAATTCAGGGGTGGGGCTTTTATTAGACTTCTGAGAGCCGGGTGAGGAGGTGAGGGCGGGGGCAACATTTTTATTAGGCTGTGGAACCTTTAAATCACATCCAGGAACATAAGAACGTACATTGAGCATTCCAAGCTCCCAAAAGAAAGTTAACTACATTTTCAGAGGCCAAACTTTCTGAGAATAACGCAAGAGATAGTGTTATGCTATTTGCAAATTGAATGTATTTATCAACCCATGCAACTACATTAATTTTGTCAGCGGTTGGGCCAGATTTTTTCAGTGCTAAAGCTGTGTTGTTTTTCACCAGTTAACTTGCTTTAATCAATAGCTCATATTATTTCCCTAACGCATAGCTTAGTAGAAATGACACCCACAGAGCGCAGAACTCCTGGCTCTGTGAATGAGCAAATCCTGCCCGTCACTGATGCCTGGCGCCAGTTCAGTGTGAGTCAGAGAAGGGTCCAGAGGTTGCCTGTCCAGCCTGCAGCTTCACAGAATAGCTCTGCAGTGGTTGTCAGGGAGCTGTGTTTCCATTTTTTTCCCATGAAAAGCATAACTACCATATGTCTATGCTGTATATATGCCAAAGTAGAACTTTTGCACAGAAGATTATTTGCCTTAATAATCTGGTTATCAAAGACACGTTTTCTTTGATTCCTTTTCTTTTCAAATGGCCCTCTTGTACATCTGAGTATTTAGAATTTTATATATATATTATATATATATATATATATATTATTATTTTTGTGGTGCAGCAATGAGACTTTAACATAGCTGTTGATATGTCTGCCAATGTGTAACTTCATGGCACAATTTTATTGTAATTTCAGCCTTGGAAGCTTCTGTCCTTTCCTTATGAGTGGAAGTTGTTTCAGCAACTAACCCACTTCACTCGGTCTTTTTGTACAGAAATCTATAATTCAGGAATTAATGGGTAACTCTTGTGGTTGGGTCTCTTTACCAGTAACAAAATGATCCCATGGATGCAAGCTAACGATAGCTATGTTGATACACTACAGGTCATAGTTTTTTTTCAGCATAGTAGGATATTGTTTGCTTATTTCTTTCCCTCTGCTTAAAAGTGTTTGACATATTCAAAGCACATTCCTATTTATCATTTAATAAGACGTGGGTATTTTGTCTGTGCTTATATCCTGAAGCCATTAAATCTGTTGTAAAACACTCAATGGAAAAGCATGCCTGTAGTGCGGGTTGAGACCCTAATACTGCATCTGTAAACATCTGCAAATGTTTAGAAGCAGCGTGCAGCTGGCGACTTGGTGTTTGAAAGATCCCCACAGTAGGGGTTTCTGGGAATCTAGTCATTTTTCTTTTAAAGCCCTTTAAAAGTTTTCCTCAAGTTGTGACATATAAAGAGCCCAAAAAAATGTTTTATTTCATAAGCTCTTCTTGCTCTTCTACTTGATAAAGATTTGTATTGTGCCAGAAGAATGCAATGGTACTTTTGCTCTTTTCATTTTTTAGATGTGTAAAGCAAGCCTGAGCAAATTTACAATGGAATTCTACAGTGCCTATGTACTAAAAGCACGTCAAAATTAACACACTTTGGGGCCGATACAATATCGTGTGCTCAGGCTAGCGCACTGGCACACGTTTTGGGACGTTGCCTAGGCTAATACTCAATGCCAATAAGAGAATTAACACATCCAAAATGCCTGCCCAAACTCACGCATAGCTAATAGCGCTTAACACATGTAAATGCAATGTAGATGAGGCTATTAGCTATTACCCCTGATTGCAAAAAATTGCCGTGGGCCTGATGTACATTTTTTTTAACCATGGCAAATTTAATGCCAGCCCCGAAGCTGGTGTTAAGTCTTGTGAGTGTCAAGGGCTCACTAAAAACCAAAAAATCCTTTCTGTGGTTCCTCCTACGTTTAGTATCACCATAATACTAAATAGAAGGAACCATATAAAAAGCATCAACATGAAAAAAAAAGTCTTGACAGCAGCAAGCTTAGGAAAAAGACGCTCGATTACAAGCATCCGTTTTCCTAACCCATGGCTTTGCGCACAGCCATATCTCCTGGGTGCCAAATGCCAAGGACACACTAGGGGCGCACAATTGATCCCTAGTGCTTCCTTTTTAGAGCGGCACCTCATTTCCATACTGAATCAGGTGCCCAGGAGACCTGCTGGGCACTTGTTGAAAAAGTTTGGACACACGGTTTTACGTGCAGCTTATTGCATCGGCCCCTTTGTGCAAAGGCCCAGCCATGCAAGCAAGTATGCACTATCTAGCGCAGTGATGGCGAAACTCCAGGTTTCTGGATATCTACAAGGAATATGTATGATAAGATTTGCATGCACTGCCTCCTTTCTATGCAAATCTTATCTCATGCATCTTCATGGTGGATATCTTGAAAACCTGGCCTGTTTGTGGCCACTCGAGGACTGGAGTTCGCCATCACTGGTCTAGCCCAAATTGAGGTGCTTTAGATTCTAAAATGCCATAATATGTTAAACATATACACAGCATATTCATGACCTTATAAGTCATTAGCACACTATGTACTAAGGCCATCTGAACAGAGTTACACGAGTCTGTATTCTTGGCCATGAGTGCGATGGACCCCGCTCGCAGCCCCACATGGCTGTTCTTGCCACCCCCTAATGGCTATCGCCCTTGGCAACTGCCTAGTTCACCTATTGGGGCATGACATCCCTGGACCCAACTGATATTGAATGGCTATGCAGACACCTAAGGAAGCCCAGAAATGATTTAGGAGAACTCATAGTCCCCATGGAAGTTCGAAACCAGGTGAGCAAATGGTGAAGTCTGAGATTAGATAGTACTAGTTTAGTTTCTAAGTGATGATTTCAGCTAGCAATCCTCCTACCACAGTTCTCAGGTGTTACTTCTTGACATGATGGACATAGCCATAAGGGATGGCATGATAGAAGATGTATCACTGGAAAATTAAGAAAATCATTGAATAAGGCCAGTCTTGAATAAGATTTGACCCATTCGGAGCTGTTGCAGTTACCGTTCTGATGTATGGGGGACAAGAGAGATTTGTTGATTGAAAAGTACCACTAATGATTTGCATTGTGGAATTATGTTGCACATCAACAAGTTTAGTGTGGCTTACTGATACCATACCAGTGCACAGTATTCTGCTGTTAAATATACAGTCTGAAGAGCAGAGGTCCTTAAACTTTGGGGATCTGCTCTCATTGAAGTACCAATCATTTTACTAAGAGGTTATTTGAAGTTTGATTTTCATTGCAGTCTTTGTCAAGTACTTTCTGTATGTAAGAGTTCTGTTAAATGTGATGCCTAAATAAACTAGGCTAATCCTATACAGGCATCCTTCATGTATATGTAAAGTATGAACATAGCATGGACAAACTGGCATTGTAAACTTCAGAAATAACGTTTTTCATAATAGGGGATGTGCCTTTAACGAAAGCCTCACACACTTGACTCCAGCAAAGAAAGCATCCAATCATTAGAAATAAAATATATAGGGACAAAATAAAGTTAAGCCAGTAAAACAATACTCAAAGAGAAAGCAACACTACCAAGAAACGATGCAAGTTTATATTTTAAGGAATCTTGTTTCCTAGCCCATTTCTTCTCCCCTCCTGAATTAGCACTTTACTCACATAGTTACAAAATTAAATATATTTTTTAATGTACTAGTATGAACATATTATTTACAATAATCCAGTTTTAATACATGAAATATAGTTATGTAACAAACGTGTTTGCAAGTGCAAACCATTGGGTATTTTAGGACCTACAAGTGATAATTTTCCCTCAAAATCTGTCTTGGATGGTACTTTCATTGGAGAATGTTTCAATGTCTTCTGGACAGTAGGGAGGCCGTACAAGCATTTATCATTTTGGCTGAACTTATGTGCAGAGTCTTGTCTATCTTAAATGTAGATTGTTATTTGATGTCTGTTGTCGAGTTGTGTTTGTTAGGCCTTGAGTGGTTATTTGTTATTTTCTCGATTTTATGTATGATCCTGTTGTTAACCGCTGAGCACTGATGATCGAGCAGGATATAAATACATAATATAAAATCAATCTTCCATTCATCCTGTTGGATTCACCCTAGCAGTCTGTAGTTATTGTTCCAACATAGCTTCCCAGAGTAAATGTTTTGGAGAGTTACTGATCAATCTCTGTGTAAGCTTATTTGGAGTTTTACTCAAGCATGAAACAATCTCTGACACCTCTTCATTTGTAGTTTGAAGCAAGACTGAAATTGCTGCAGTTTGGTAGACAGTATCACAACTTCCATCATTGTGCTCGTTTATCCCATCTCTTTCTTGCCTCTTGTGTAAGTCCTCTGCAGGCTCAGATTTTCTGGTTTCTGTTTTTTTTCCCCTAGAAGAGGTCTACACACACTTACAGAGTAACTTTCCTGGCAAATGCCAGCGCGGACCTCATTTCAACTTTCCCAGAAATGCATTTAAAATCATTTTCAATCTATTTGTACTTGTATTCTAAGATAGTTAAATATTTTTTTTTTTTCAGTTTTAGACAAGTTTCTGTCAAGCTTATTTGATGAAGAAAGTTAAATGAGGATTATCCTGCAACTTTCAAGTTAGCATTTTGACCCGGGAACAAATGTGGACTTCGGTGGAAAGAGCCCTGTCTACACTCACTCTTTCCTCCAAAAGTCCTGTAGTGTGGCTTGCACTAATTACATGTGGTTTAAAAGGAATCTGGATTTTGCTTAAAGCAACAATTCGACATAGCTACAACCTTTTTTTTTTTTTATACTACCATGTGATAATCTGTACCATATATGGTCTATAGCACTATTAGGTAACACTTTGGGTTGTGTCTTTGTTTCTGGTCCCAAGATTGGAGTAATATGGTAACATCTACAGAACACTCTTTATTCTTTGGCACCTTCATTTTGGGATGTAAAATTAAGGGAAGTATTTCTTTTGTGTTTTGCTGGATACAGGTAGCCTTACATGTTATATTTTCTGCTGAAGAAAGGAGACTATAACTAACTACATGACAAGGAAAACTGCTTGTCATGTGGATATTTGTGCGGTTGCCAGCCTCGAAGCAGCCTTTTGTTTTGACTGCCCCCTCGGATGGCTCCCGTGTTTTATTCTTTATTTCTTTTCACAACCCAATTTTTCTTAATTTTATCTTTTTGCGTTTAATTTATAATATCATTATTTTGTCCATTGCTCAGTTCCCCCGTCATGCGGATCGACCCTTTACCTTCCAAAAGTTTGTATTCAGATTTTTCTTATCTTTGAACTTTAACAATTGCCGCTGGTTTCTCGGGTCTATCTCCGCCAGCCCGACATGCGGCCATGTTTCGGCGTTCAACTGCCTGCTTCAGGGGCCGCGGGAACAAGCTTAAGACGGAGTCTGTGTATGGACCTAAAATACAACTGTTTTTAAAATCTAGATAATAACCAATATCCTTTTGCTTCTTTAACTTACAATTCCCCACTGTTCAAAGCTGTCAAAGTCCTTACTGTATCTATAATGTTTGTTCATTACCGTGAGCGGCGCCTTCACTGGCAATCCGGCATCTCCCTCTATACGGGCTGTAATATACCCAATGAAGGTCACTACGTGGGCCCATCACATTGTTTCCTTAGGATCCTAGGTACTAGCACCCTAGGGTGCTCTGCTGCTCAAGTGGAATGATGACGTCACCTATATTCAAATATTACTCATGTCTCTTCCTACCAACAATGTGTACCCGACCAATGATGTAAGCTTACTCTAATTCACATCTATGTACCATATTCAGTTATGATGTTTTATTGTCATGAGGGAGCGCAAAAATGCTATCGGTGGACCTGGCGGAAAAAATGCTGTCAATGAAAGTATGTGCAGCCTGTGCGGATTTAAACAAATGTATTTCTTCAAACCTCTTTATGCCGTCTTTGGTTATATAAAATCCAATGGTTGCTCCCGATGGTTGTGAACCCATCGGTAATGTTTGAAAGTGGTTATTTAAAAATCATTGTTAAACAAGGGGGCCGAGCGACCCGACCTGATAGACGACTGTCACCTTTTAATTCCTTGCGGCCACATCCCTGAAGCGGAGACCTGCCTCTGATATAAATGCGCCAATACCTGACTAAATGTGAATGTGCTCTACCTTATTACTGTAATCCAAATCATAATTTGTGCTTTCTAAAATTTAGGTCAGTATATAAAATACATCCTAGGATGCTTAGGTGTCCCGCTAGATAATTACTGTGATAATATATCAGGCTGGGGGCAAATGTTATCTATTAATGAAGTAAATGCCCAAAGTGTGGTGCTGTATTTACCCCTTTTACTTTCATCCATTGAATATGTCCCCCGGCCTTTTATAGGTGCGTCCCACTGTCTCCTTGGAGACTAAAACATTGTTTACCTATAATTTAATATAACCTAAGACCCTCAGCCATGCTGTATTTATATGTGCTGATTTGTGGAAGACCACTAATGTTGTGAGTGATCCTTGAATTTCTCTTATTATTAACATCAACCGAAAATGGACCAATTGATTTCTTTATTCAGTCCCTGGGGGGCGACTGTTCCCCATGTATAAATGAACCGCTGTTCCATCTGCATCAGTTTGAGGTTGAGATCCCCTCCCCTCGGGTGTCTCTTTATTTGGAAAATCACTGCTACTTTAAACTCCTGCATTGAGTGTCCTACTTCTCGCCAGTGATCTACCAACAGTGCCCCTTCTGTCTGATTCCGTAGACGACTCAGGTGTTCCTGAATTCTCGTTTTAATCTTTCTGGTGGTCTTCCCGATGTATATCATGTTGCACGGGCACCATAAGGCATAGACAACATTGGTGGAGTCACACGTGAAGTGATCTTTAAAGTAAAACACCCTCCGACCGGGGATTTTTAATTGACTACCTTGGTGCATATAGCTACATACATTGCATTTGTTGCACTTTCCATGTCCTGCTGGATTGTTTGTTCTCCGTGTGTCTTGTACCTGTAGATTAGAATGCACCACAAGATCTTTCAGGTTTTTGGCCCATGTGAGGGCAAACATAGGTTTTTCTTTAAACACCGAATGCATCTGTAATAGGTGCCAATGTTTAAGAATGCTTTTTTTGAGCTGATTAGTTTGTGGTGTGTGTGGTAAAACACACACCAATCTTGTATTACGTTGTGTCTGTCACCCTCCCCCCAAATAACTCCCTTTAGTGGACACTATCCGATTAACGATTTTTTCAAGATAAATCGGAGGAATTTCTATTGTATCGCACTCTTTAATGATTTTTGACGATTTAAAAAAATCAGACGATATTTTAAATCGTCAAAAAACGATTCACATCCCTAGTTCCAGGTCACCTTTCTCTCTCCGTCGGCAGTGGCTGTGGCAGCAGTCTGTATAGCAGGTCCTCCCTCTTCTTACATGCAGCTCCTGCCTTGTGCAGTAGGCACTTCTTTGCCTGCTCCTTTCATCATGTGCCAGCTTTTGGGGGGGGGGGGGGAGAGATTCACAGCTACACGATGGGAGAGGAGCTTGTACGCACATTGCATTGTTGATGTGGGGGTTCCAGGATCTTTGTGCGCACACACATCTTAGAGGGAACAGTGCTTGTGGAATAAATTTAACTGGGCTTCCAAGATGGTGTTTTTAAACTATCTCCATTCCTTATAAAAACTTTTAACCCTCACAGACTAGATTGGCCACATAGTCTTTTTCTGCAGTCACATTTCTGTGTTCCTCATTCTATCAAAGTCTTCCTTTTTAACGTTAAATGCTACAGCAGTAGTTTCTTTAGTATTCTTCCTCCAATGAATATGAATATGATTGCATTATGATCAGTATTGATCATAATGCAATCATATTCACCACTGTTACCCCTTGTACCAGGTCCTGCATTCCACTGAGGGCTAGATCTAAAGTAGCAACCCTACTCATTGGTTCCAGGATCAACTGTTCCAAGGAGCAGTCATTTATGGCATCCAGAAAATAACTCCCTATCATGCCCTGATGGAACATTCATACAATCAATACTGGAGTATTTGAAATCTCCCATTATTACTGTGTTTCCAATTTTAATAGACCGTTTAATCTCTGGTACCATTTCACAATCTGTTTCATTATCTAGTCATGTGCTATACCAGGTGAACTGTTAATATACCCAAACAGAGATCCCTTCTGACTAAATCCGCTCAAAAAAAAAAAAAGGTACAAACCCCCCCCCACAAAAGTTTCAATCTCACTTCCTGTCATCTACCCTACTTACTGTACTGTTCTTAATGAACACGACATCCGACATATGGTGTTACCTAACTTACATCCACCGCCTCTCGCCACGCAATGGTCCCCAAGCGGTATCAGCAATAGACATCTTAGATCTCGCTCATCTCCCGGTTCAATGAAGGAAACTCTTTCAAAAATACATTGCTAATTTTAATTATCTATATTCTCCATTGATCCAAAACATAACTAAAATATGATGTGTTGGAATATAGATAATTAAAAATTAGCAATGTATTTTTGAAAGAGTTTCCTTCATTGAACCGGGAGATGAGCGAGATCTAAGATGTCTATTGCTGATACCGCTTGGGGACCATTGCGTGGCAAGAGGCGGGGATGTAAGTTAGGTAACACCATATGTCTGATGTGTGTTCATTAAGAACAGTACAGTAAGTAGGGTAGATGACAGGAAGTGAGATTGAAAAATGTGGAGATTTTTTAACCTCTGTTTGTTTTTCATATACTATACCAACCAGGAATGACCAATTCTGGTCCTCAAGAACCATAAACAGATTGGATTTTCAAGATATCCACAAGGAGCATGTATGAAATATTTATTTATTTAGGCCAGTGTTTCTCAACTGGTGTGTCAGGACACACTGGTGTGTTTGTGAGGTCCTGGGGAGTGTCGCAGGGCCAGCTGATGGCTGCCCTCCTCCCTGGGATGTAGAAAAAAACTTAACATAGAAACATAGAAACATAGAAATGACGGCAGAAGAAGACCAACCGGTCCATCCAGTCTGCCAGCAAG